>NC_084518.1:8362500-8662500 GCF_024500385.1 Phyllopteryx taeniolatus
CGACCAGTGCAACAAATACGAGACTGGCTGATATGATGAGCAAAAATGTTGCTTAACGCAAGGATTGCAATAATCGTTTAAAGATCTTGAACTTAAAAATGTCCAAATTCTCAGAATTTCAGTCTCTCAACAGTAACTATTAAAAATTATATTAATAACAAAATAATACAGCAGAACATCTCTACTATAAGAAGACCAAAACAGGCTGATTATATTTGTGTTTCATCAAAAGACCTTCTCAAACACCTTTTTTGAAAATGATTAAAAAAAATGCTCGCTATTTTTTGACATGTTATGGATCAAACCAGTAACTGAATTTGGTTCTTGGCCAAAACTGATGAACCCATGGCCGAAAGTCAAAACACCAGGACAAAATACTATGAGAGCTGCCAACTTACAGAACAATTTGTCTTCGTTTCCATTTTTAAGTATGTCAACATCACCGCGGGACAACTACTGCAGTATATTATGTAAAAGGATATTAAAAAAATAATAATAATAAATAAATATATATATACTGGTAAATTTCACAATATTCCCATTACTCTATAATTGAAACACATTTAGCGCCAAACACGTATTAATACGATTTCACAAACCCATCCATTTAGGGCCATTTCAGTTGTATTATTTTTTTATAATATATATAGATATATATTTATTACATACACAGTGGGTACATAAGGTTTTCAGACACCTTAACCTTTTTACTCTGTTATATTGCAGCCATTTGCTAAAATCATTTAAATTCATTTTTCCCCACATTAAATGTACACCCAGCACCCCGTATTGACAGAAAAAAAAAATTGTTGAACTTTTGCAGATTTATTAAAAAAGAAAAACTGAAATATCACACAGCCATAAGTTTTCAGACCCTTTGCTGTGACACTCATATTTAACGCTGGTGCTGTCCATTTCTTCAAATGATCCTTGAGATGGTTCTTGACATTCATTGGAGTCCAGCTGTGTTTGATTATACTGATTGGACTTGATAAGTAAAGCCGCACACCTGTCTATAATAAGACCTTGTAGCTCACAATGCATGTCAGAGAAAATGACAATCATGAGGTCAAGGGAAGAGCCTAAAGAGCTGAGAGACAGAATTGTGGCAGAGCACAGATCTGGCCAAGGTTACAAAAAAACATAACATTCTGCTGCATTGAAGGTTCCTAAGAGCACAGTGGCCTCCATAATCCTTAAATGGAAGATGTTTGGGACCATCAGAACCCATCCTGGAGCTGGCCGTCCGGCCAAACCGAGCGATCGGGGAAGAAGAGCCTTGGTGAGAGGTAAAGAAGAACCCAAAGATCGCTATGGCTGAGCTCCAGAGATGCAGTCGGGAGATGGGAGAAAGTTCTTGAAAGTCAACCATCACTGCAGCCCTCCACTAGCCAGGACTTTATGCCAGAGTGGCCCGACGGAAGCCTCTCCTCAGTGCAAGACGCATGAAAGCCTGCATAGAGTTTTCTAAAAAACACCCAAAGGACTCCAAGATGGTGAGAAATAAGATTATCTGGTCTGATGAGACCAAGATATAAGTTGTTGGCCTTAATTCTAAGCGGTGTGTGGGGAAAAAGCCAGGCACTGCTCATCACCTGTCCATTACAGTCCCAATAGTGAAGCATGGTGGTGGCAGCATCATGCTGTGGGGTGTTTTTCAGCTGCAGGGACAGGACGACTGGCAGCAATCGAAGGAAAGATGGTAGAGTGGCACGACGGAAGCCTCTCCTCAGTGCAAGACACATGAAAGCCCGCATAGATTTGTCTAAAAAACACCCGAAGGACTCCAAGATGGTGAGAAATAAGATTATCTGGTCTGATGAGACCAAGATATAACTTCCCAACAGTGAAGCATGGTGGTGGCAGCATCATGCTGTGGGGTGTTTTTCAGCTGCAGGGACAGGACGACTGGCTGCAATCAAAGGAAAGATGAATGCGGCCAAGCACAGGGATATCCTGGACAAAAACCTTCTCCAGAGTGCTCAGGATCTCAGACTAGGCCGAAGGTTCACCTTCAAACTAGACAATGACCCTAAGCACACAGCTAAAATACCAAAGGAGTGGCTTCAGAACAACTCAGTGACTGTTCTTGAATGGCCCAGCCAGAGCCCAGACTTAAACCCAATTGAACATCTCTGGAAATACCTGAAAATGGCTTCCCATCAACGTTCACCATCCAGCCTGACAGAACTGGAGAGGCTCTGCAAGGAGGAATGGCAGATGATCCACAAATCCAGGTGTGAAAAACCCATTGCATCATTCCCAAAAAGACTCATGGCTGTATTAGCTCAAAAGGGTGCTTCTACTACATACTGAGCAAAGGGTCTGAATACTTATGGCTGTGATATTTTCAAGTTTTCTTTTTGAATAAATTTGCAAAAATTTCAACAATTCAGTTTTTTTTCTGTCAATATGGGGTGCTGTGTGGACATTGTGGAAAAAAAATTAACTTAAATGATTTCAGCAAGTCTGCAATATAACAGTGGAAAATTTAAAGGGGTCTGAATACTTTCCGTACCCAATGTGTGTGCATCTGTGTGTATATATTGTAACAGAGGGTTTGGAGCAGCGCTACAGTAAGTAAGGCTTGGGAAGGATTTTAATGTTAAATCGACACCATATGGCAGCAGTAGCTTTGATTAGAGTTTTGTCAGCACGTCAACGGAAGACCATATCCGGTGAGGACCCATGTGATGTGGTGGAGCGTTGTAGGGGGAGAGATGGTGAGCCACGAGTTAGAGCGAAAAACCATGAATGAATACAGTTTACTCTCAGTTTTGATAACACCAAAAAGGATGTACCATCGTAATCCCTTTCCCAAAAAAGAAAGGGATAACGCTACAACAATGAACGCAGTATCGAGCTTTCGAAGGACGAGATCGCGACCAGATCCACTGCCAATTGAGATTCAGCCTGATCTGGATGTATCCTTATCTGGGAGCAGGAGCGCGTCCTCTCCTCAGCCCCCAGAAAGTCACCGAAGAGGTAAGAACTTGCTAACTTCAAAGCTAACATCCATAGCCTGAGCGATTACTCCGTTTGACCATCATCATCATGCAACGTCCACAAATAAGCACAACAGTTTGTCCTACGATACAACACGTTTACAAATCATACACCCTGTAGACAGAAAAACATGGAGCATCGATAGCTAGATGAATTAGATTTTTTTTACGCCGTTTTATTTCTAGACCGTGCCCAAAAATATTTTCAGACAGTGTGGTGTAATACTTTTTTTTTTTTTTTTTTTTAACCTTTCCTCATCGCACTTTAGCAACAACAAATGGTTTGTGGTAATTGTAAATATTTCTGTAAAGTGCAGTTGGTGCAACCAGCAGCAGATGCACTCACACACCTGCTGACGAAAGGTGAAAAAAAAAATAAAAAAATTCTCCATTTCTCACACCAGCAATAATGTTTCATTTTTATGCTAATTGTTTATTTTTTTATCATTTACAGGAGGTGCACCAAGCAGTGGGGATGTATATGACTGGTCGTCTGCTGACTGTGAACCCACTGAAGTCCGACAAACGCACACCCGTACATACTTCAAAGTTCTTGCATCATCAATTTGAAAATGCATGTTTTATACTTGTAAATAAACTGGTATTTTGCAATCAAAATACTTTGTCTCATTTATGTTATTAGTATGGAAACAGATATTTGAGCTTTCATGAAGGCAAAAAAATTTGCATCGAAGTGAAAGTTTTTTTTCTTTCTTGGAAACCGATATTTTCAACTTACCTATGTTCAACTGCTGTTTACTAAAGAACGGTAAAAGGTAGAAAGGTACTTTTTTTCCTGATGAAAGAAGAGGATTAAATGTCTCCTTTGGTGGGTTCCATGTTTCTATCGCTATAGGACAATTTTCTGTAGGCCTTCAAAAATCTGTCAAAATATCTGAAAAATGGCTGGTATTAAATGAGTTCATAAATGATGCCTTTAATATTTGTTACCTTAATATATTTATTGGATCAACCTTGGAATGGCGGACATTTCATTTCCAGCCAAATGTCTTCTCTTGCATGCTCTTTTCATATTTCCTGTATCAACTAGACTTTACACCGATTTGATCCGCGCTTGATCGGGATCGGCCGAAAAGTAGCATTTTTTGCTGATCAGCTTTAATGATCGGCTTTCAAACTCCCTGTCAAAGTTCCCTGCTCAGCCTGAAATACACCTTGAAGTGCTCCTCAAGAAACCTCTCGAACAAGTTTAACTCAGAGGGGCTGCCGTGAAATTAGTATGGAATATTCCAATTACTTTTTTTTTTTTTTTTTTTTTTTTTTTGCTGCAGAGTCACCTTCTCCTTGGGTTAAGTTAGGGCTTTTTTAACAAGCTCCCCCTGCCTGCTGTGGTACAGAGCTCCCAACCTATACAAATTTACTTTAAAACAATTTCTCAAAATTCATCTGAATTTCCAGATTTTCAAAATTTTGTCAAGAACATTACTGTGGGATTCATAACCATAATTGTTAAATTAGGGCTTCAATGTCATTTTAGTGTTTTTAATACATCAACCTTGTAATGGTGGACGCAGTTGCAGCAAAGTACCACTATATGAGATTTCAATGTCATCATCAAAAATATGTCTATGGATTAATTTGCCTTTTCCAATTCTGTTTTCAAAAAAATCAAGTCTGTTAAACCAGATAAATCAGACAGATCTCAAACGCCAAAATTAAAACTATTTTGCAAACAAACAAATTATTCTCTTGCATGCCATTTTACAGTGGGTACGGAAAGTATTCAGACCCTCTTAAATATTTCACTCTTGTACTGCAGCCATCTGCTAAAATCATTTAAGTTCATTTTTTCCACAATGTACACACAGCACCCCATATTGACAGAAAAAACTGAATTGTTGAAATTTTTGCTGATTTTTAAAAAAAAAAGAAAAACTGAAATATTGCACAGCCATAGGTATTCAGACCCTTTGCTCAGTATTTAGTAGAAGCACCCTTTTGAGCTAATACAGCCATGAGTCTTTTTGGGAATGACGTAACATGTTTTTCACACCTGGATTTGTGGATCATCTGGCATTCCTCCTCGGATATCCTCTCCAGTTCTGTCAGGTTGGATGGTGAACATTGGTGGACAGCCATTTTCAGGTCTTTCCAGAGATGCTCAATTGGGTTTAAGTCAGGGCTCTGGCTGGGCCATTCAAGAACAGTCACGGAGCTCTTCTGAAGCCACTCCTTCAGTATTTTAGCTGTGTGCTTAGGGTCTTTGTCTTTTTTGGAAGGTGAACCTTTGGCCCAGGTTGAGGTTCTGGGCACTCTGGAGAAGGTTTTCGTCCAGGATATCCCTGTACTTGGCTGCATTCATCTTTTCTTCAATTGCAACCAGTTTCCCTGTCCCTGCAGCTGAAAAACACACCAACATCATGATGCTGCCACCACTATGCTTCACTGTTGGGACTGTATTGGACAGGTGATGAGCAGTGCCTGGTTTTCTCCACACATGCCACTTAGAATTAAGGCCAACAATTTCTATAGTGGTCTCATCAGACCAGATAATCTTATTTCTCACCATCTTGGAGTCCTCCAGGTGATTTTTTTTTGTTTAGCAAACTCCATGCGGGCTTTCATGTGTCTTGCACTGAGGAGAGGCTACCGAGGGCCACTCTGCCATAAAGCCGTGACTGGTGGAGGGCTGCAGTGATGGTTGACTCTCGAACTTTCTCCCATCTCCCTCCTGCATCTCTGGAGCTCAGCCATATTGATCTTTGGGTTCTTCGTTACCCCTCTCACCAAGGTTCTTCTCCCCCGATTGCTCAGTTTGTTTGGCTGGACGGCCAGCTCTAGGAAGGGTTCTGGTCATCCCAAACTTCTTCCATTTCAGGATTATGGAAGACACTGTGCTCTTAGGAACCTTAAGTGCAGCAGAAATTGTTTTGTAACCGTGGCCAGATCTGTGCCTTGCCACAATTCTGTCTCTAAGCTCTTCAGGCAGTTCCTTTGACCTCATGATTCTCATTTGCTCTGACATGCACTATGAGCTGGTAAGATCTTATATAGACTGGACTTGATTAGGAAAGCCACACCCCTATCAGTTTAATCAAACAGCTGGACTCCAATGAAGGTGTAGAACCATCTCAAGGATGACTGATCCGAAGAAATGGACAGCACCAGAGTTAAATATCAAAATGGGGTGCTGTGTGTACATTAATGAGTGGGGGAGGAAATGATTTTAGAAAATGGCTGCAATATAATTTAAGGGGGTCTTAATACTTTCCGTGCCCACTGGACATGTGTAGCCACCCAGGAAAAACAAATTATTATTATTAATTAATTTGATACAGATGACCAAAAAAATTGTAGAGAAAACAGCTCAGCAGCTGAATCCATCAATCAGAATCATCTTTATTTGCCAAGTATGTCAAAAAAACATAAGGAATTTGTCTCCGGTAAATGGAGCCGCAACAAACTATATTTACGATACCATCTGACTTTTTCAAAGCTATTGCGAAGTCTGTGCTAGCTGATTTGCAGCAAATCAAGTGCTCACTTCAGTCAGGCGCGTTTCCTCAAGCTCTTCAAGTAGCTGCCATTAAGCCTCTTTTAAAAAGTAGAACGCTAAACACTTCGAACTTAGCAAGCTATAGACATCTCAAATCTCCCTTTCATAGCCAAGATTGTTGAGAAAGTTATTTTTTTTTTTTTTTAAATCAACTCAGCAATTTCTTGAACTTAAATTGACTTTTTGACAAATTTCAATCAGGTTTCCGAACTCATCACAGTACAGAATCTGCTCTTATCAAAGTGCTAAGTAATACAAGATTGAATACTGACTCAGGAAAGGTGTCAATTCTGGTCTTGTTGGACCTCAGTGCGGCTTTTGATACGGTAGATCATAATATGCTGCGGAACAGGTTTGAAACGTGGGTAAGAAAAGAGTTATTTTGTAACCATTGGAAGTGTTCAATCTCATCGAATGGCAATGACATATGGGGTCCCTCAAGGGTCAGTTCTTGGACCCCTCCTGTTCAGCCTGAATATGCTACCCTTGGGTCAAATTCTTCAGAACTTTAATTTTGACTATCATAGCTATGCAGATGACACACAGTTATATCTAGCAATGTCTCGAGATGACTCCAGTTCAATTGAGGTGTTGTGTCACTGTCTAAAACATAACTGGATGAGCCAGCCACTTTCTTCAATTAAACCACAAAAAAACAGATAATTGTTTTTGGCAATAAAGAAAAGAGGATTGCTGTTAGTAAATACCTGGAGTCACTCTTTAAAAACCAAAGACCAAGTCCTTTGCAGTCCCACATCCTGTCCTTCCTTGTCCTCTTTCATCTTGTCCTATTGGTTAGTTGTTGTATGTCCTCTTCAACCCCGTCCACAAATAAGAACACAATTTGACTTTGTAACGTTACTCGTAATCAAATATCTAGACTAACAGCCTCTTTATACTCACATTCTCACATGGCCGACAACACCCACATTGCATCACATGACCGACGAATTGGCCCGTGCGGCCACTGCGTATAAAATTGTTGCTGCGCATTAGAACGCCGGAGATAATCTCTCGTGATTGGTCCGTTTTAGTCACATGCTGTGATGACTTACTCAGCATGCCCCTTGGACGTACCATCTACGCCGCCGCCTTCTTGATCGATTTTGCAGCATAATTAAACGTATCTGCTTATCTAGGTCAATTTGTTCTAGCAGACATTGTTCCATGGTCGCCATTGTCGTTGCTTTGTTCCTTGTTACGGAAAGGAAAGTAAAAACGGCTACCGGAAATGCCCAAAAAAATGCAGAGGAAACTCCACCCTATGGTGTCCTAGCCAATACCAGCCGTAGTGACACCCCCGACTTGGAGGTGAACTGAAGTACATTTTCAAAACTGCACACGTGGGTTGCGCTCTAATATAAAGGCAAACTACACGCGGGACAGCCGCAGTGATGTCTTCTTTTCCTTTCGGCTTGTCCCGTGAGGGGTCGCCACAGCGCGTCATCCTTTTCCATGTAAGCCTATCTCCTGAATCCTCCTCTCGAACACCAACTGCCATCATGTCTTCCCTCACGACATCCATCAACCTTCTCTTTGGTCTTCCTCTAGCTCTCTTGCCTGGCAGCTCCATCTTCATCATCCTTCTACCAATATACTCACTATTTCTCCTCTGGACGTGTCCAAACCATTGAAGTCTGCTCTCTCTAACTTTGTCTCCAAAACATCGAACCTTGGCTGTCCCTCTGATGTGCTCATTTCTAATTTTATCCAACCTGGTCACTCCTAGAGCGAACCTCAACATCTTCATTTCCGCCACCCCCAAGTCTGCTTCCTGTTGTCTTTTCAGTGCCACTGTCTCTAATCCGTACATGGCTGGCCTCACCACTGTTTTATAAACGAGCCCCTCATCCTAGCAGAGACTCTTCTGTCACATAACACACCTGACACCTTCCTCCACCCGTTCCAACCTGCTTGGACAAGTTTCTTCACTTCCTGACCACACACCATTGCTCTGGACGGTCGACCCCAAGTATTTAAAGTCCTCCACCCTTGCTATCTCTTCTCCCTGGAGCCTCACTCTTCCCCCACCAACCCTCTCATTCATGCACATATATTCTGTTTTACTTCGGCTAATCTTCATTCCTCTTCTTTCCAGTGCATGCCTCCATCTTTCTAACTGTTCCCCCAGCTGCTCCCTGCTTTCACTGCAGATCACAATGTCATCTGCAAACATCATGGTCCACAGGGATTCCAGTCTAACCTCATCTGTCAGCCTATCCATCACCACTGCAAAAAGGAAGGGGCTCAGGGCTGATCCCTGATGCAGTCCCACGTCCACCTTAAATTCTTCTGTCACACCGACAGCACACCTCACCGCTGTTCTGCTGCCCTCGTAAATAGCCTGTATTATTCTAACATACTTCTCTGCCACTCCACACCTCCGCATGCAGTACCAAAGTTCCTCTCTGGGTACTCTGTCATAGGCTTTCTCTAGATCTACAAAGACAATGTAGCTCCTTCTGACCTTCTCTGTACTTTTCCCAACATCCTCCTCAAGGCAAATAATGCATCTGTGGTACTCTTTCTAGGCATGAAACCAGACTGTTGCTCGCAAATACTCACTTCTGTCCTGAGTCTAGCCTCCACTACTCTTTCCCATAACTTCATTGTGTGGCTCATCAACTTTATTCCTATATAGTTCCCACAGCTCTGCACATCACCTTTGTTCTTAAAAATGGGCACCAGTACACTTTTCCTCCATTCCTCAGGCATCTTCTCACACACTAGAATTCTATTGAACAAGCTGGTCCAAAACTCCACAGCCACCTCTCCTAGATGGTTCCATACCGCCACAGGAATGTCATCAGGACCAACTGCCTTTCCATTTTTCAATCTCTTTAATGCCTTTCTAACTTCCCCCTTACTAATCATTGCCACTTCCTGGTCCACCACACTTTCCTCTTCTACTCTCCCTTCTCTCTCTCTCATTTTCCTCATTCATCAACTCCTCAAAGTATTCTTTCCATCTAGCTAGCACACTGCTGGCACCAGTCAACATATTTCCATCTCTATCCTTAATCACCCTAACCTGCTGCACATCCTTCCCATCTCTATCCCTCTGTCTGGCCAGCCTGTATAGATCCTTTTCTCCTTTTGTAGTGTCCAACCTGCCATACATGTCATCATATGCCTCGTTTGGCCTTTGCCACCTCTACCTTTGCCCTGTGTCGCATCTCAATGTATTGCTTTCGCCTCTCCTCGGTCCTCTCAGTGTCCCACTTCTTCTTAGCTAACCTTTTTCCTTGTATGATTTCCTGTACTGTGAGGTTCCACGACAAAGTCTCCTTCTCTCCTTTCCTGCCAGAAGATACACAAAGTACTCTCCTGCCTGCCTCTCTGATCATGTTGGCTGCAGTGGTCCAGTCTTCTGGAAGGTCCTCCCATCCACCGAGAGCCTGTCTCACCTCTTCCCAAAAAGCTGCACAACACTCGTCCTGTCTCAGCTTCCACCACATGGTTCTCTTCTCTGCCTTTTGTCTTCCTAATCTTTCTCCCCACCACCAGAGTCTTCTTACACACCACCATCCTATGCGGTCTAGCCACACTCTCCCCCACCACTACCTTACAGTTGGTAACCTCCTTCAGATTACATCGTCTGCACAGGATGTAATCCACCTGCGTGCTTCTACCTCCACTCTTGTAGGTCACCCTATGTTCGTGCCTCTTCTGGAAAAAAGTGTTCACTACAGCCATTTTCATCCTTGTTGCAAAGTCTACCACCATCTGTCCCTCCAAGTTCCTTTCCTGGATGCTGTACTTGTCCATCACCCCTATTACCTTCACCAACATGTCCATTACAATCTGCACCAATTACGACTTTCTCTCCATCTGGGATGCTCAGAACTACTTCGTCTAGCTTCTTCCAGAATTTCTCTTTCACCTCTAGGTCACATCCTACCTGTGAGGAACAGCCACTAATCACATTACACATAACACCCTCAATTTCAAGTTTCAGCCTCATCACTCGATCTGATACTCTTTTCACCTCCAAGACATTCTTAGCCAAATCTTTTAAAATAACCCCGACTCCATTTCTCCCATCTACACCATGGTAAAATAATTTAAACCTTGCCCCTAAACTTCTAGCCTTACTGCCTTTCCACCTGGTCTCCTGGACACAATATATCAACCATTCTCCTAATCATCATGTCAACCAACTCCCGAGATTTTCCTGTCATAGTCCCAACATTCAAAGTCCCCACATTCAGTTCTAGGCTCTGTGCTTTCCTCTTCTCTTTCTGCCAAAGAACCCGCTTTCCACCTCTTCTTCGACTTTGACCCACAGTAGCTGAAAAAATTGACGTAGCCGCAGTGACGTAATTTTTTTTTAATTACAGAAGCTGAAAAAATGGTTACGTATGTGACCAATTTGGTCGCAGTCTTGATCCCCAAGTCATTAAATTTGTACATCTGCATAATGAACATTTGAGGGCTCTGCTGAAGCATATACAGTGGATACGGGAAGTATACAGACCCCTTAAATTTTTCACTCGTTATATTGCAGCCATTTAAGTTAATTTTTTGCTCCTTAAAATGTACACACAGCACCCCATATTGCAATTTTTTTTTTTGCAGATTTATAAATGTCATCAAGTTTTGGTCAGTAGGTCAAAATCTCTCCTGTAAGCCAAGTACAGTATACCGCATACACTGTCCATCCCTATAACTGGAATAATCACAACATTTGAAATTTATTTTTTAAAAATACATTGATGTACCGACCTGAATGAGCACACCCGGCTGGTTATCAGAGTAAGTGGTAAAGGTCTGAGTCTGCTTTGTAGGAATGGTGGTGTTACGCTTGATCAGGACAGTCATGACACCTCCCGCTGTCTCAATACCCAGAGATAAAGGAGTAACATCAAGTAGGAGCAGGTCCTGGACATTCTCTGACTTGTCACCAGACAAGATGGCAGCCTGGACAGCTGTGAAAAATCAGACATGCAAACACCAAAAGCATGAAGATGGTGAAAAAAATAAAAAAATAACACTTTTAAGTGGGGGTGTGGGGGTCTTGGGGGATCCCTCGGGCCCCCGCAGAGAATTTTTTGATTTAAACATAAATTAAGCAATCTAGAAGACTGTACAATAAGGCAAAATCTTGAATTTTCTTCACGCAGAAAAACATTTACACCGCTCAAATTTAAGATTAAAATTCAATTTGCCTCATTTGTTTGCTTTTTTGTTTTGGCCTCCAACTTGAGCCAGGCCCATCACCTGCACCTGATGCCTGCTTCAAGCTGTGCCACATGAATACCACCCTCCTTTTTAAGCACTCTCATTCTGGAAAAGAATCAACTAAAATCATTGCCTGTTTCACTTCATTATCATCAACTTCAAAGGCTAATCCCAAATGCATCCTACAGGAAAATATTAAGTACAATATTTTTCTGTTTTTATTGGCCATTTCTGAATTTGAAGTTACTTCATTCTGTGTTGTGACATAACCCCTAACATCGCTCGTCGCTTAATACATTTAACATCTGTAAACTAATTCGATAATTGTAGGCACGTTTCCTAATTAATACAAGATGTACTAGCGGATCAGCTCTTGTCGCCGATGTTACGTGTGCTTCACGGTTCCGCTGGGACCACAACCAAGGCCATGACCCGGCAGTACCTCAACGCGAAAATACAAAAGACCAGTGCAACAAATACAACACTGGCTGATCTGATGAGCAAAAATGTTTAAAATGTATGAGTAGCAAAAGCGGATATGCGCTCCAGAGGTGGGTAGAGTAGCCAAATATTGTACTCAAGTAAGAGTACTGTTACTTGACAATGTGAATACTTGAGTAAGAGTGAAAAGTACACAGTGAAATAATTAGAAGTACTGAGTAAATAGCGCGCACAAAAAAAATAAAAAAATAAAAAAATAATAAAACTTTGGCAATTTACTGCACAGTGTTTTCCAAAGTGAGCTGAAATATCCACATTTAGGGAGACAGTGCAAGACAAATACTACAATCCATGAAAGCTGTTGCTTTTGTTCGTCTAAATGTAAACAAGAGTAGCGCGCCGTTGTCTTAATGGTAACTCAAAATGGTGCCCATTTAGGCACGATGATCAGCTGGGGAGGCTTATCTAGTGTTAATATCTATGCCCGGGAAGCCCAATATAAGACTATGTGAGGTCATTTGACTTTTTGCTGTTTGATTGGTGAACTAGACCTAAACGTCACTAACGCTTAAATTAGATTGGCGCAAACAGCGCCCAATGCAGAGGTCGTAGTCTCGTGCATGAAAGAGTTGATAAATAAACAATAATTGCTCAATAAAAGTGGCGTGCAACATTTAAATTAATTGTAACGGAGTAAAAGTACCGTTACCGCTCGCTGCCAGCGTTCAAGGAAATCGAAAAAGCTTATGACGACGGCGAAGCCCCCCCCCCAGGAAAAACGAATCGGATCTACAGTGAACCCTCGTTCATTGCGGGAGTTCGGTTCCAGGACTGGACGCAATAAGAGAATTTCCGCAAAGTAGAGACACCATATTGATTTAATTATTTAACGTGTATTTTGACCTTTTAAATCTCTCTCACTCATTATTCATAGGATAATCATATCATGGGATATCACATTATTGCACACTTCTTAAAATTGAATTGAACTTGAAGCAAAGTTTAACAAAGAAACAAAAGATCACAAACACAGCACAGCGTAAAATACAACCACGCGATGTGAAGGCTTGATGCTAAAAGGATGGAGACGCAGAAATGGGACAAGCAAAGATGCTGTCCCAACAGTCATTTTTCTTCTTTGTCATGTATCAGAATCATCTTTATTTGCCAAGTATGTGCAAAACACACAAGGAATTTGTCTCCGGGAGTTGGAGCCGCTCTAGTACGACAACAGAGTCACTTTACAGAACACTTTGGAGACAGAAAGACATTGACCCAAAAAAAAACAAAAAAAAAAAACAAGTCGCTGAGCAGTAAAGGGTTGCTAGTTATCTGGTAACGCCGGTACATTATTTTTTTTTTTGACAATTGTGCAAAAAGATGCAGTCCTCTAGCACTTAGAGCAGTTTGAATGACTAATATTGTAATAGTCCGGTGCAATGACCATTGTGCAAAGGGCGCTGAGACTTCAAGGAGTGTATGCGGTTTAAAGTGACGAGTAGTGCGATAATCTGGGACAATGTTGGTTGTGCAAATGTTACAGATACTCCTCAATCAGTGTGCAAATGGAGCAGATGCTACTCTGGCATGAGTGGCCAGTATATGCAAATAGTGCAGCATGGCGAGACAATTACAGTGAGTGCACGAGTAATACATAATTGGCCCCACAGAAATGTGACAACGAACTCAAGTCAAAAAACTGCCAGCATGTTGTAATGGAATTGTAGGTCAGGTGTTTAAGAAGTTGATCGCAAGAGGGAAGAAGCTGTTGGAATGTCTACTAGTTCAAGTTTGCATTGATCGGTAGTACCTACCTATGTATGTTTTTTTGCCATTTTATGCTTGTTTTTTTATTTTTGCACGAGGAAATACTATTTATTATTAATATATTAATGAATTTAAGGGAGAACTTTGCGTGTTCACTTATCTCGATTTTTCTAAAACATTCGCAAAATGTCCATATATAAAACTTAAAAACCCCGCGAAGTCGTGAATCCGCGATAGTCGAACCACAAAGTAGCGAGGGTTCACTGTATACGTACGATTCACGTAAATGGGCTATTTTGAGTTCAAAACTGCAAACTTCGCCGAAAGGAGACTGATTTGCATGTATGGAAAATAGAAATCGATTAGATTTTTGAAACTTTAGAATTTCCTATTTTGTGAGCTACTCTGGATGAAGACACTTACCAGCACCATAGGCAACAGCTTCATCTGGGTTGATGCTCTTGTTCAGTTCTTTTCCATTGAAGAAGTCCTGCAACAACTTTTGGATCTTGGGGATGCGCGTGGAGCCACCAACCAAGACAATGTCATGAATCAGCCCTTTGTCCATCTTGGCATCACGTAGTGATTTTTCCACTGGATCCAAGGTGCCCCGAAAGAGGTCAGCATTGAGTTCCTCAAAGCGAGCTCTGGTGATGGAGGTGTAGAAATCAACTCCCTCATACAGAGAGTCAATTTCGATGCTTGCCTGAGTGCTGGAAGACAAGGTGCGCTTTGCCCTCTCGCATGCTGTGCGAAGACGACGGACAGCTCTCTTGTTGTCACTGATGTCTTTCTTGTACTTGCGCTTAAACTCTGCAATGAAGTGGTTGACCATGCGGTTGTCAAAATCTTCTCCACCAAGATGAGTATCACCAGCAGTGGACTTGACCTCAAAGATTCCATCTTCAATGGTCAAAATTGACACATCAAAGGTGCCACCACCAAGATCAAATATGAGCACATTCCTCTCTGCACCAACCTGAAAATGTAACATTGTACAATGCAATTTTTTACAACACTAAGAAACTGATAAGCCTTAAAATAAATAAATAGATAAATAAAAATTCCAAGCTGTGAGACTTGGAACTTACTTTTTTGTCCAATCCATAGGCTATAGCAGCTGCAGTTGGTTCATTGATAATACGCAAAACATTGAGACCAGAGATTGTTCCCGCATCCTTTGTAGCCTGGCGCTGGGAGTCATTGAAGTAGGCAGGTACCGTGATTACAGCATTGTTGACAGACTGCAAACAAAGCAAATACAATTCAAATCACAAAGTCTTTGTAAAAACTGATCATTAAATCCTTACTTTTCCAAGATAAGCTTCAGCAATCTCCTTCATCTTTGTCAGCACCATTGAGGAGATCTCTTCTGGGTAGAAGGACTTCGTCTCACCCTTGTATTCAACTTGAACCTTTGGGCGAGTGTTGTCATCAACTACAATAAATGGCCAGTGTTTCATATCGGATTGTACAACTGAATCATCAAACCTCCGGCCAATTAATCGCTTGGCATCTGTAGAAACATGAAAGGTTATCAGCAGAGGTGGGCGAAGTAGCCAAATATTGTACTCAAGTACAACCCCAATTCCAATGAAGTTGGGACATTGTGTTAAACAATTAAAAACAGAATACAATTATTTGCGAATCATGTTCAACCTATATTTAATAGAATACACTACAAAGACAAGATATTTAATGTTCAAACTGATAAAACTATTATTTTTAGTAAATCATTAACTTAGAATTTTATGGCTGCAACACGTTCCAAAAAAGCTGGGACAGGTGGCAAAAAAGACTGAGAAAGTTGAGGAATGCTCATCAAACACCTGTTTCCCCACAGGTGAACAGGCTAATTGGGAAGAGGTGGGTGCCATGATTGGGTATAAAAGGAGCTTCCCCAAATTGCTCAGTCATTCACAAGCAAAGATGGGGCGAGGTTCACCTCTTTGTGAACAAGTGCGTGAGAAAATAGTCGAACAGTTTAAAGACAATGTTCCCCAACGTACAATTGCAAGGAATTTAGGGATTTCATCATCTACGGTCCATATCATCAAAAGGTTCAGAGAATCTGGAGAAATCACTGCATGTAAGCGGCAAGGCCAAAAACCAACATTGCATGCCCATGACCTTTGATCCCTCAGGCGGCACTGCATCATAAACCGACAATATGTAAAGGATATCAGCACATGGGCTCAGGAACACTTCAGAAAACCAATGTCAGTAAATACAATTCAGCACTACATCTGTAAGTGCAACTTGAAACTCTACTATGCAACGCAAGAGCCATTTATCAACAACACCCAGAAACGCCATCGGCTTCTCTGGGCCGAGCTCATCTAAGATGGACTGATGCAAAGTGGGAAAGTTATGTGATCCGACGAGTCCACATTTCAAGTAGTTTTGGGAAATTGTGGATGTCGTTTCCTCCGGGCCAAAGAGGAAAAGAACCATCCGGACTGTTATGGACGCAAAGATCAAAAGCCATCATCTGTGATAACACAGTAGTGCCTAAAATCGTCTGTTTCACGTCATTTTTCACCATTACCTACTTCAAATGCTAATCCCAAATGCATCCTCCAGGAAAATATTACGGAAAGTATTTTTTGTTTTTGTGTGTGCCATTTCTCAATTTGAAGTTAGTTCATTCTGTGTTGTGACATAACCCCTTTAACACCGCTCCGTCGCTTAATACATTTAACATTAACATCCGTAAACTAATTAGATAATTGTAGGAGTGTTTCCTAATTAATACAAGATGTACTAGCGGATCAGCTCTTGTCGCCGGTTACGTGTGCTTCGCGGTTCCGCTGGGACCACAACCGCAACACGAAAATACAAAAGACCAGTGCAAAAAATGCGACACTGGCTGATCTGATGAGCAAAAAATGTTGCTACCCTTAGAGGATGGCCGCTCCAGGTGGGTAGGGTAGCCAAATACTGTACTCAAGTAAGAGTACTGTTACTTGATGATAATGTGACTCAAGTAAAAGTAAAAAGTAGTCCTCTCAAAAAAATATTTGAGTATGAGTACAAAGTACTGAGTTAATAGTGAGTAACTTATGATTAAAAAAATAAAATGTTTTTTACTGCAAGGTGTTTTCTCAAGTTATAAGGGGGCTGAAATATCCACATTTGGGCAGATAGTGCCAGACAAATGCAACAATACAAGTTGTTTTTGTTCATCTAAATGTAAACAGGAGTAGGCGCCGTTGCCTTCATGGTAACGACGACGTTCCCAAAATGGCCGCCACGTAGGTACGACAATCAGTCAGGCTGGCTTATAGTGTTAATACCTATGCCCGGAAAGCCCAACAGAAGATGTTGTGTGAGGTCATGTGACTTTGTCTCATTAGATTGGTGAACTAGACTTAAATGTCATTACGGGCCAGGCAAAACATTTAATTTTTTAATGGGATTCAAATTAAACTGTCAAGCATTTCAGAAAAGCATTATTAAACAAAACAAACTATAAAGAAATTAATGATTGTTGTTGTTCAGTTATCAGTCATATTAAAAAAAAAAAAACACTCACAAATTCTGCCAGGGTATGTAAACTTATGAGCACAACTGTACAGATATGCAGTCATACGTACCAGTCATTGGAATGAAAGTGTAGGCTACACCTTTTTCATAAACTCTAGATGGTGGTGGTGTATTAGAATGAAAGTGTACACCTTTCTCATAACCTCTAGGTGGCATGTTGGAATGAAAGTGTACACCTTACCCATAACCACTAGATGTGGCGGCATACATTTATAAAATGTGAAGTTTTTTCCACTTTCCCCTATACCAACGTATAATGCGCACTATTGACTTTTTTTTTTTTTTTTTTTTTTTTTTTTTACATTAAACAAAGACTGCTTTCATAGAGGCCTGCAGAAATCTGAATATTTACTGCTTCGGTGCTGGGATCAAGGGATTTTCACAGTTCCAAGTGCAACAATGGCTCTAAAACAACTACAGTTATACCTTACTTACCAAAGACTGTATTGGTTGGGTTCATTGCAACCTGGTTCTTCGCTGCATCACCTATAAGCCTCTCAGTATCTGTGAAGGCCACATAGCTAGGTGTTGTCCTGTTGCCTTGGTCATTGGCAATAATTTCAACTTTTCCATGCTGGAAGACACCAACACAGGAGTAGGTGGTCCCCAAATCAATACCAACTGCTGGTCCTTTCGACATGCTTTGTCTGTTCCTCTGGAAAATAAATGCAAGCACATGAAATTGTTTTTAACCAATTAAAAAATAAAATGTATAAAAACCTCAATATGTTTCAAAAGAACAGATTGTGCATCTATCTAGAATGTAGCAGTAGTGAGGTAAAACAATGGCGGCAACATACTAAAGTACGAAGTGAATATCAAGGTTGGGAAGATTAATCTAGTTGGTTACAAGTTACCCTGTTGAAAATGTAACGGTGCAACTCAATTACTTTCTCAAAGTAGTTTCTTTCTCATTACCTTTTTTAATTTGAAATTAATGCCTCAACATGACCCTTGGATGTTTCATCTAAAAAAAAAGTGGATTCAAAACATTTTCAAGTTAATTATGTGTTCTTGGAGGGTAGGTTAATTGAAGACTCTAAATTTTAAGTGGGTGTGAATGAGAGTGTGAATGGTTGTCTGTCTATATGTGCCCTGCGATTTGATGGAGACCAGTTCAGGGTGTACACCACCTCTCGCCCAGAGTCAGCTCCAGGCGCACCCACGACCCTAGTGAGGAAAAGCGGTACAGAAAATGGATCGATTGCTCATGTGTTCTTTACATTAAAACAAAATTTGACTGCCAGCAAATGATAAATTTACACATTTTCTCTCACTACTTTAATGGACTATAATAGCAAATGTTGTAATTATGTAATCTAGTTACATGTAATTAGTAACTCCCCAATCTTGACAATGGCAGGTTCATACACAGAAAGGCAGGTTACCAATTTACTGATGTAATTTGATGTCATCACAAGGTTCATATCTCAATAGTCCAAGATAAGAATTGCATTTGTGAACTAGAACTAACAAATAATTTCGAGCTCGCCTAAGCACATGCAAAATAAGACGTACAGTACAAAATGGTGACCACGATGCTAGGATGTCATTATCAATGTTCGACAAGACTGTGCGTATGTTGGCTGTTAATGTAAATAAAATAAAATGAGCAGGTAGCTTTAAAATATTCCACATGAATCATCCATTTTCACTCTGTATGTTGTTTAAATGTTTGTCTCAACTCCACAGCAGAATGTAAGTGACCGTTAGCTTGATTCGATTCCAGAACGTTCCCGAATGTCTTGCATCCCCCGCCCCCACCCACCCATTAATCTCCGCTCATGAGCCAATGCTATTTCGATTTTTTAAAAATTAAAACACTACACAGGAAAACAACACTAAGAACATGAAATATCAAAGTAATGTAGTTATGCAAGCGTCATTCAATCGGATTTATACAACAATCACAAGCGACAAATCATGCAAAACGTTAACATAAAATGTTTGCATTAATGGGAAAAATACAGAAGAAATATCCATGCGTGACTAACCAAAGCAGTTAATCTGGTATAATTGGTGGGGAGGTCGAAGGGAAAGATGCGCAGAGACGACTTGTCCTTTGTATGGAAGCAGGAAAGGGAAGTACAAGTGTACTGACCGTTCTTTATTACGGTCAAAGCATCCAATCACACGGAACGTTTTCTGTGCGTACTCAACGTACAGCCAATGGGCATTCTTCTGACGCGACACGTTAGAGTGACCGCATTCTATATGACGTATGTGTTCGCAAACGAACGTAAACCGCTAGGCTTTAACCAATAGTCGGCAATTTCGAGAATATTCTATGCCATAGAATGCGACAAAAACAGCGTAAAAAAGTTTCGAGGTTTTACATGGGTTAAGGGGTCTTAACAAAGCTGACTAATCAGAAAATCTGAATTATAACCAAGGGCGATTCTCGAATCAAAGGTTTAGGGGTGCTGAGCTCCATGTAAGGCAAGATGAATTTAACTCCATCCATCCATCCATCCATTTTCTGAGCCGCTTCTCCCCACCAGGGTCGCCGGCGCCCAGGAGCCCATCCCAGCTACCATCGGGCAGGAGGCGGGGTACACCCTGAACTGGTTGCCAGCCAATCGCAGGGCACATATAAACAAACAACTATTCACACTCACATTCACACCTACAGTTGTCAATTAACTTACCATGCATGTTTTTGTGATGTGGCAGGAAACCAGAGTGCCCGGAGAAAACCCACGCAGGCACGGGGAGAACATGCAAACTCCACACAGGCGGGGCCGGCGATTGAACCCCACTCCTCAGAACTGTGAGGCAGACGCTCTAACCAGTCGTCCACCGTGCCGCCTGAATTTAACTCAACTATAAAATATGATAAAGGTTATTTACATGTTGAGCCACAGCAAAAGAGGAATGGATTGGATTTGTAAAAGAAACATTCTAAACCTACTAATTACTGGGGAAAGACAACCTATTTTGATACATACATGTTAATAGGAATATTACTAATATTTTCATAATACCTTTATATCAAAATAGACTATATCGTTGGATAGAGAGGAGTGTTACACAAATAAAATGATCCCTAGTTTGTAAGAATCGGATGACGATTAGTTTTTACGCCACGTTATATGTAAAAAATTTGCCAACATTTTCTGCCCAGAAATCAGTGTAAATCATTAGGAAACCTGTGACTGAAACCTTGACTCTTTTAAAGGAAAACACCCGTTTGTTTCTTGTTGAGATAAAAATGTGATATTTAAACTGGCCATTTTCAGATTTTTCAATGGCGTCCGCTCGAGCCGTCTCATTTTTAGGGTCAAACTGAGCAATTGCATCGCAGGAATGATTTCAAACTTCACAGTAAACAATAATAACTAGATCTGCGAGCAGCTATAATCGAGCCCTCGCACCCCAGCCACGTTGGGGTACTGGCAGTTTGAGTTCCTGGCACGTTGGGGTATTGGCACGATGAAGGGCCGCAAATTGCCCCCAGGCAGTAGGTTGGACACCACGCTGTAGGACAAATGCAAAGTTATGGCCCATATTGAGTACATGTGGGCCACACAAAAATGGAGTATGACCCGCAAATGGCCCACAGGCCATCAGTTGACACCAGTGCTGCAGGACAAGTGCAAAAGTATGACCCATGCAAATGTTGCAAAAAGGTCCGGGCGCACAAAATGGGAGGACCGGCTGCAAATGACCCGTGGGCCATAGGTTGAACACCACTGCTGCCAGAAACGCAAGGCCATGTAACAAGTTATATTGAAAAAAGGCGGGCCATATAAAAATGGGGGATGGCCCCCAAATGGCCCCCAGGCCATAGGTAGGACACCACTGCTGTTGGACAAGTGCAGACAAAGCCTTCTCAAAGGTTACATTGAGAAAATGCAGGTCACACAATAATGGGTGATGGCCCCAAAATGGCCTCAGACCATAGATTGGACACCACTGCTGTTGGACAAGTGCAAAGCGTTTTCAAAGGTTATATTGAGTAAATGTGGGTGTTGAAAGAAGATAATGAACTATTATGCCTGTTACATGTAAAAGGCCGTAGATCATTCTGTTGAGTTTAGGACATGGGTTCGTAGGCATAGGTGCAACGTAGCGCAAAGAAGTCTTTGTTGCATGGGTTCATAGGCGTAGGTGCAACGTAGCGCAAAGAGGTCTTTGATGAACTGTCACCATGTTCGGTTTTCGGCGACCTCAGAAAAGCTACGGTTGAAGAGCCGCCACTGGCAAATAGTATGTCGGGAAAAAAGCTTGGCCAAGAAGGCAGCAAGTTTAAACCCCAAGTCCAAGTCAATCACATGCAAGAATATTTCAGTTTACTTTTCACCTCCTCTCTCACATAGATACAAAATTTTAAAATGATTAAAATTGGTCAAAATTCACAAAAACCTGACATTTGAACAGGGGTGTGTATACTTTTTATATCCACTGCAGCCTTTTTCCTGTTTTTGTTATCTGCCTGATGAGCCGACAGTCTTGTGCTGTTTAGTGCCAGGTGTAGGTGGAAACATATATTTCTTGTAGCTGAACTTGCCTTAGTTTGTTATTTTACAAATATTTTATTTATGTTTTAGACTAAGTTATATTCAGCAATATCTGAACTTGCGCATATTTTATTTAGTTATTTGTATTGTAGTTGATGTAGTAGTTTCATGGTCAGAAAAAGCAAAGCAGTTACTCAGTACTTGAGGAGTTATTTTACTGAATACATTGTTACTATTGAATCTAACGTCACACAGTGCCCGTAAATAAACACAGTAATACTGTTCAAAATGGAAAGTAATTCCTAAACGAGTGAGAGAGAAGTGAACCAACCAGCTCCGCGTGGCATGATGACAGGCTGTAAAATGAAAACATCACACAGTTGTTGACGTTGTGGCTCGTTCTCTTTTGGTCCCCAAAGTTTGTCCTCATACTCTGCTATCCTTCTTGCACACATTTTCACAACACTTTCCATGAGCGGAAACAGAATGCACATTCATTCAAGAGCTGCTATCGACTACAACTCACGGCCAGGCACTCCACACACAGACTCCCTGACTTGAGTTTACGTTCAAGTTTAAATGTTGCTTTGGTCTGTCACCTGAAATGCTCCTGTCCAGTCCTCTTTCATCTTTGCTAACATCACAACAGGCAATTACCAGGCAAGAGCAACTCAACATCAAAGGAACTCAACATAATCTCAACGCTGCAATAATGGTTGGGAGACAACCCTTAAAAGGTTGTAGGTCAGTTTCTGTTGAGTGTCGGGTATCGGTTGTAATTACAATTTTGTAGAAGTCGGGATAATACACGCACCTGCCAAGTTTGGTTGCCGTAGGTGTGGCGTACCACGAATAGCTCTTTGATGAACTACATCTGCAACCTTTTGTGTGTGAATATCTTGAAAACTGCGTTACGTTTGTCTAAAAAAATAAATGCACTTGTCCGCTGATCCACAAACGCGCCTTCAACAATTCACAAGCCAAATTGAATATTTACAAATGATAAGTCATGATAAATGCACACACAACATTAAAAAACATGTGTAAATCACAGGTATGTAGTGGATCTGAAAAACACGTAAATCGCTGATATATTTGTCAATAAATTTAATTTAGGACAAATCTCAGTAAGTGCGGGTGTAGTTGCGTGACACCACCTTTTACATTAATGTAAGATGCATTTTCCGTGAAGGGAGCTGTATCATGTTATTATCCTTAAACAGTGGTGGGTAGAGTAGCCAAACACAGTACTCAAGTAAGAGTAGTTACTTTAGAATAATATGACTCAAGTAAAAGTAAAAAGTAGTCCAAAAAATCAAAATAAATCAGCATCAACGTGAAATAAAATAAAATAAAACAATAGTATATGAGAGTCCACACACACCTGCCACCATTTAAAGTTTTAACTGCCCAAAAACCAACAATACCTGACAGAATCTGAATCAGAATCATCTTTATTTGCCAAGTATGTCAAAAACACACAAGGAATTTGTCTCCAGTAGTTGGAGCTGCTCTAGACAGACAACAGACAGACAATTGACAGAGAATACATTTGAGACATAAAAACAGTCACTGAGCAATCAAAGGTTACCAGTAATGTGGTAATGCCGGTACAATTTTATTATTTTTTAATTTTTTTTTTAGAATTACACAAAATGATGCTGAGTACTCTAGCAATTAGAGCAGTTTGAAATGACTAATAGAACAATAGTCTGGTGCAATGACCATTGTGCAAATGGCGCAGAGACTTGACTGCAGTTTAAAGTGACTAGTAGTGCGATAATCTGGAACAATGTGTCATGTACTGCCCTGCAGTACCTTTTTTGGAGCCTGGATGGCGCTTTGCGCCCTCTCGTCCCCTCTCACTCCCCTCCCCTTTCTTTCAGCACCTTCCTCTAGCCGCGCACCTGTCAACAATCAGCCCTCATCACCACCTCTTTCTTTCAGCACCTTCCTCTAGCCGCGCACCTGTCAACAATCAGCCCTCATCACCACCTACATATAAGCCTGCCTGTTCCCGGAAATCCATGCCCAAGTATTGCAGCTTGTTCCAGCGGTACCACGACCCACTTACCTCATGTAAGCAACACTATTCCTTGTTTCCCTTTTTGACTCCTGTGTCTCTCCTCGTTCCCAGTATTCCCGATCCACGTCATTCCTGCCGCCAAGCCAGCCGCCTGTCCACACCACTGCCTTCCAACGCACCCAGGACCACCTCTATTACCTTCCTAAATAAAATGTTCATCACAATCTATCTGCCTCCGCCTGCTCTTGGGTCCAGCTCCTCTCCATTCGTGACACAATGTCAAATCTATCTGCCTCCGCCTGCTCTTGGGTCCAGCTCCTCTCCATTCGTGACAGACACACTAGGGTCACACTAGGGTCGCGGGCGTGCTGGAGCCTATCCCAGCTGTCATCGGACAGGAGGCGGGGTACACCCTGAACTGGTTGCCAGCCAATCGCAGGGCAAATACAAACAAACAACCATTCGCTCTCACAGTCACACCTACGGCCAATTTTGAGTTGTCAATAAACCTACAATGCATGTTCTTGGGATGTGGGAGGAAACCGGAGTGCCCGGAGAAAACCCACGCAGGCACGGGGAGAACATACAAACTCCACACAGGCGGGGCCGGGTATTGAACCCCAGTCCTCAGAACTGTGAGGCTGACGCTCTAACCAGTTGTACACCGTGCCGCCACTCTCTAAGCAATATATATCAAATCCCATTCATCATCTCAGATAGCAAGTTGTGCGCTATTTATTCAAACTCCGAAGCGTTTTCTGACACCAAAAACCAACCGGTACTGTTTTCAGGCTTTTATCCCGGGCACGTAGAGCCGCTCTGGTCCACTCTGCTGACCCGGAAGTAGAAAGTCACGATGCCACTCTGGCTTGATCACATCCGCCGGGCACACGCCTAAATTTATCTATTATTTAATTTATCTTCCCGAATATCATATGCATACCTATTTATACATACAATATGTATACCTTATTTATTTAGTTAATAAATATAATGGTTACCCTTTAAAGCGCTTTATAACTATCCATCCATCCATCCATTTTCTGAGCCGCTTCTCCTCACAAGGGTCGCGGGCATGCTGGAGCCTATCCCAGCTGTCATCGGGCAGGAGGCGGGGTACACCCTGAACTGGTTGCCAGCCAATCGCAGGGCACATAGAAACAAACAACCATTCACACTCACAGTCATGCCTACGGGCAATTTAGAGTCTCCAATTAATGCATGTTTTTGGGATGTGGGAGGAAACCGGAGTGCCCGGAGAAAACCCACGCAGGTACGGGGAGAACATGCAAACTCCACACAGGCGGGGACGGGGATTGAACCCCGCACCTCAGAACTGTGAGGCTGACGCTCTAACCAGTCGCCCACCGTGCCGCCGCTTTATAACTATTTACATATATAGTCATACAATTTAATTCTTCAAAGTTCTCAGGTTTACTTTATATTGTGTACACAATTTATAAAACGTATCACACAGAATATTTATACCATTCATACTTAGTCCCTGGTTTTTTTTACAATAGAGGCCTGCGCAGGACATGTTTGTGATAAGTAGAACCACTTGTCCGATCTGATTACTCGTGGAAACTCATGCGTCGGGATATAATGGTTAACCAGTGCTTTGACGACAGGCGCGTTTTCTTTTGCACAAGGATAGCCTTTGGGCCATCCAGAAAAAGTGTCGACAATCATTAATAAGTACCCTATGCCTTGGACTGGGACCACCATTGTCGGTTTGGTCCATTACCACCACATCATTCGGGCATCGGCCCATCTCAGTGTGTTGCAATTCCCTCTTTGTTGTAGGGCAAACACTGAAATCTTGACATATATCACAAAAAACACAAAAATCTTTAACCTTACGCAGAAGATCAGGGTGCCACCAAACGCGCAGCTTGTACAGCATTGACACATAACTCTTATGTGTCGGGGTGTGTGATTCCTCAACCACTAACCACATGAACTTTCCTGTAGTTAAGACCAGTCTCCAAGGGCCTCTCGTCGGGCCAAATCACAGCTTCTCCTTGTCGTCTTACTCGGCATCTTTCTTTTGCCACTCACGTTTGTCTTCCTCTGGCGCCGCGCACCACATCAACTGTTACTGCAGGGAGAAAGTCAATTAACTGATCCTGTTTAACAACATATTTTCCTTCAGCATCCATTTGATAGCCTGCTACTTTTTTATGCTGCAGCATCAGCACCATTAATAAATAGTAACACTCTGACTTTCAGATGGTCACTGATGGTGTAGTGGTGCACTCGCCTGACTTTGGTGCAGGCAGCGTGGGTTCAGTTCCCACTCAGTGACGGTGTGAATGTGAGTGCGAATGGTTGTCCGTGTCTATATGTGCCCTGCGACTGACTGGCGACCAGTTCAGGGTGTAGTCCGCCTTTCGCCCGAAGTCAGCTGGGATAGGCTCCAGCGCCCCGCGACCCTGACCAGGCTAAGCGGTGTTGAAAATGGATGGATGGATGACTTTCAGATAACTCCAGTGCCCTGCACAAGGCCAGCAGTTCTGCAGCTTGAGCGGAGGGTTTCATAACATAATTTATGGACAAAAGCATTTGGAATTCAGAATTTGGGTTTCCGCGATATCTTCTGCGGCCTCTTGTTTACGAGGATACTACGGCACATTAACAAAAGCAGTCGGGTCTACCTCAAATGCTACCGGAGTCACGGATGCACATAGACCCCCATCTGCAGGCCCCTCGGACCACAGTGAGTCCGGCAGCAAGTTCAACAGCCGAGAGAGTTCTCTGCCATGGAATCGCGCCAAAGTCACATGCTCCAACATTCCCCGTCTACCGTGGCACCCTGAATACAAAAACATTCAGTACTAGGAAAGTACAACATGTTGTATTTGACCTTGTTGCCAATCTTTTGCCAAATGGCATTTTCTTACCATCGGTCCCAGTTCTCAGGCTTCATGACCTAGTGCAAGTGCAAGTGAAATGTGTGGAAAAGATGTCCAACTCATCATAAACCACTCACTCTTCTCTGGCGTCAAGGTGGAGGCAGCTGCCACACCTTGCTTCCCTATGTAAATACCTGAACTATTGAGCATCCAGTTTTCCTCCTGTATTGACTCAAAAAGCTTCTCTGTAAACCAAAACGTCATTTTTATCATAGTACTGTGTGATATGGAGGGGATCGATCGGAGGGCTGTAGGAGTCAAGAGAGACGATTCAGGGCTTCCACCGGAGGAAGGCCGAGTAGACGTCGCCTCCCTCCTTGTTTTCTGCAGCGGTCGCTTCCGGAAGTTCATGTTGTATCATGTTCCATGCGGTGGACAATTTTCCACTCTCAGTTCATCACAGTCACATCGGGCAACCGTATCGTCAGTCCGTCCGGGCTACAAAGGATGGTAGCCCTGGTTTTGATAAGCAGATCTCTGCCCATCAGATTCACTGGAGCCCCCCCCCCCCCCCCCCCCCCCCCCTTTCATCAGGACAAACTGATGTTCATGTGTCTGTCCAGCAATTTCAGTCTTTAATGGTGTCGTAATCGGCAGACTCATGGGCACTTCTGCAAAGCTCATTCAGGTTGTCGTCTTCCCTTAGCGGGGTTAAGAGGCTCTGCCTTTCCTCCGTCCCCTGGCACCGGGCTCATTGGGCATTCGGACCAGTCCTCATCGCAGTAGTACTGGCTAGATAGCTGTTGTTGCTGTGGAGCCTGCTGCGGATGCTGTTGCCAGGGTGCCGGGCTGCGTCCACCTCTACCGTGTGGAGCTCTGTAGCCTCCTCTTTGTGGTGGGACCTCTCCGGGTACCACTGGAGGTCTCTGTTGCATCAGTGGGGGAGCATTACATTGACGCTACCATTGTCCATACTGACCACAATTGAAGCACGCTTGGTCCATTGGAGGTCGGCGAGCGCTTCCCCTGCCTCCGTTGGTGTATCCCCTGTCACAACTCCCGCCTCGTCCCCTCGTTGACCCCTGCACCATCCACATCTGCTTTTCTGCTTCCATTTTTAATTTTCATTTATTTATTATATATTATTTTTTATTTTTCTAATGGCCACTTTACGGGCCTGGGTCAAATGTAACTTCAAAAGTTGTTCCTGCATGTCCTTTACCTCATCTGATGATTTGTGTTGTCTGTCGACAAAAAGTTTCAAATGGTGTGACACATGACAATTAAAGAAGCTATCTCCCCCTTTCATGAGGTTAGGGTCTTTAATAAGTTCAGTCCTAACTTCAACTGGCAATCTGTCAAGCAAAGCAATTCTATAAATAATGTGACCTTGTCTTATCTGTCCAAATACTTATGCAATTTTCAAAGTGAGAACTGGGATCCATGATAGGTTTGTAGTCCGGTTGTCTCGTCACCGTCAGCTCGGAGAGCGGGAACATGTCACGGATGACTGCAAACATACGTCAGCACACGCCAGGCTCCTGCTGTCCGTCAACGGTAATGGGTTGATTGTGCAAATGTTGCAGATACTCCTCAATCAGTGTGCAAATGGAGCAGATGCTACTCTGGCATTAGTGGCCAGTATTGGTCAACAACAGATATGCAAATAGTGGATGTCCTCTTGTCCGTGAGAGAAAAGGGAAGTTGGTACAATGACAGAATGACAGAAGGGAAGAAAGAATTAAGCTACTAACAGTATATTTGAAAAAGTCACACAAGAACAAAGAACTACTAAAGTACAACCCCAATTCCAATGAAGTTGCGACTTTGTGTTAAACATAAATAAAAACAGAATACAATTATTTGCAAATCATGTTCGACCTGTATTTGATTGAATACACTACAAAGACAAGATATTTAATGTTCAAACTGATAAACGTAATTGTTTTTAGCAAATAATCATTAACTAATTGTTGAAGCTCTGAAGGTGGAATTCTTTCCCATTCTTGCTTGATGAACAGCTTCAGCTGTTCAACAGTCCGGGGTCTCCGTTGTCGTATTTTACGCTTCATAATACGACACACATTTTCAATGGGAGACAAGTCTGGACTGCAGGCAGGCCAGTCCAGTACCCGTCTTTTACTACGACGCCACGTTGTAACACGTGCAGAATGTGGTTTGGCATTGTCTTGCTGAAATAAGCAGGGGCGTCCATGAAAAAGACGTTGCTTGGATGGCAGCATATGTTTCTCCAAAACCTGTATGTACCTTTCAGCATTAATGGTGCCTTCACAGATGTGTAAGTTACCCATGCCATTGGCACTAACACAGCCCCATACCATCACAGATGCTGGCTTTTGAACTTTGCATCCATAACAGTCCGGATGGTTCTTTTCTTCTTTGGCCCGGAGGACACGACGGCCACAATTTCCAAAAACTATTTGAAATTTGGACTCGTCGGACCACAGAACACTTTTCCACTTTGCATCAGTCCATCTTAGATGAGCTCGGGCCCAGAGAAGCCGGCGGCGTTTCTGGGTGTTGTTGATAAATGGCTTTTGCTTTGCATAGTCGCCTGCAGTCCAGACCCGTCTCCCATTGAAAATTTGTGGCGCATTAGGAAGCGTAAAATACGACAACGGAGACCCTGGACTGTTGAACAGCTGAAGCTGTACATCAAGCAAGAATGGGAAAGAATTCCACCGACAAAACTTCAACAATTAGTGTCCTCAGTTCCCAAACGTTTATTGAATGTTGTTAAAAGGAAAGGTGATGTAACACAGTGGTAAACATGACCCTGTCCCAGCTTTTTTGGAACGTGTTGCAGCCATAAAATTCTAAGTTAATGATTATTTGCTAAAAACAATCAAGTTTACCAGTTTCAACATTAAATGTCTTTGCAAAGGCGGCACGGTGGCCGACTGGTTAGAGCGTCAGCCTCACAGTTCTGAGGACCCGGGTTCAATCCCCGGCCCCGCCTGTGTGGAGTTTGCATGTTCTCCCCGTGCCTGCGTGGGTTTTCTCCGGGCACTCCGGTTTCCTCCCACATCCAAAAAACATGCATGAATTGGAGACTCTAAATTGCCCGTAGGCATGACTGTGAGTGCGAATGGTTGTTTGTTCCTATGTGCCCTGCGATTGTCTGGCAACCAGTTCAGGGTGTACCCCGCCTCCTGCCCGATGACAGCTGGGATAGGCTCCAGCACGCCCGCGACCCTAGTGAGGAGAAGCGGCTCAGAAAATGGATGGATGGATGATTTGCAAAGCACTGTATTCTGTTTTATGTTTATGTTTAACACAACGTCCCAACTTCATTGGAATTGGGGTTGTAAATAAATACTTCATGGACAGCTCTTCGTCAGTTTTTAAATGTAGCAGTGAGAAGAATTTGGTATATGTAAATGTGTTTGCATGAGAAATAAAAAGATTGTACATCACAAATATCTATTTGTGAACGGAAGTTTTTATATTATTTTTTTCCCCCGCGACTGACTGGTTTGGCCCATCAGAGCGTCCCCGCCGGCCAGCCTCACGTTGGCCAGTGTTCGCACACGTCGGTGTTCCCACACGACTGCTTAGGCTCGGAACTCCGCAGCCAGCGGTGGACCTTGCCGCCGGGGGCGGCAGCAGATCTCGCCGCTGAGCCCGTGGCGACAGTGGACACCCGGTGACGGACTTTGCCACCAAGTGCGCCGCATGCAGCCCGTTGCCGGGCTGAAGCAGCGACATAAGCTGGGCGAGCACAGAGTTTCTCAAGGCTGCTCCTTGTCCACCAAGTGCAGCTCAGCGGGAAAATGAAAAGATCAGTGTTTGGAAGCCTCACGCCCCTCAGCCCCGGCCGAGGAAGACGCACACATCCACTTGGGACTTCCGCACCTTAGCGGAACAGGGACAGCAGCAGATCCCACCCCGAGCCTGTGGCGAGGTCTGCCGCCACGAGGTCCACCATCACCACACTCAATCGGTGATTAAAAGTTTTGCTTTTTTAATGTACTTTAATCCTCTTATTTCTAGCCTTGCCCAAGGCCGCATAAACATGGATCTGTGAATGAAAATGCCTAGGTCTGTCAACCAATCAGCATTCGTCAGCACAGCCCGCCCCGTCAAAGAGTTCCTGGTAGCTCTAGGAAGACCCTATCTGCCAGGAGAAACAAAATAATCCAAGGGTTTCAACTGTGTTAGTATGTTTGTTGTGTTGCTCGAAACGTACCCAATCTCAGATGATAAATGCTCTCATTTTATCCACTTACGTTTGTCCATTGCAATATTTAACTTGGAAGCAGAAAAGGTTAAGCAGGCGACTTCAGCAACTGGGGAGGGTCTTGAAACTCCGATTTTTCGCTCGTTGTAGCCATGACGCACACGGAGCACATGAGCGCCATACGTAATTTCCGGCAGAAAAGAAACACACACAATTTCCGTTCCAGGAACTCACCCGCACACAGAGCTGTACCGAACCAAACGCCCTGTACTGAAGCGTTTCAAAACAAAAACATGTAACGTTACATCCCGACTTGTAAGGTAATTCACTTCATATCGTAAAGCAGTACAAAAAGTCAAGTTTCAACTCCTTCTATATTGTTTATATGCAAAAATAAATGCTGATCCAATATGGATTGCTGTTGGTTGAAAGCACTGTTTTCTTTGATTTGAGGTACAGCAGAGAACCTTGGTTATACCAGCTGCAATCCTCTAGATAAAAAAAGTCATCTTGAACTTAAATTGACCGAATAAACTTTGGGAAGTTTTTTTTTTATGTACATTTGAGGCAGTGATACATATGATAAAAAGCTTGAAAATTATCACTTTTGATGACAATTTGTCAGGCGGCGAGTAATATTTTGTCTTTTGCACAAACCCCAGAATGTCATGAACGGAACAGAGGATAGGACCCAAAAATGCACGACTTCAAAACAAATGGACAGTTTAAAAAAAGAGAGGTTTAATATACGGGCAGAGGTCGGAACACAGGCAGGCAATCCAAAAAAGGCAACAGTATCCAAAAACATGAGGCAAAAAGGCGAGGTCAATAATCGGAACAATGTCTAGTCTTACTGTGAGTCTTTGACGTGGAAACAAGGAATGCTGGAATGCGACGACAAGGTACAACAAACTGGCGATGAGAAAGAATGAGACGCGAGGTTAAATGCAAGGTGTAATTAGGGTGAACGACGCACAGGTGGTGAAGATGCTCTCAGGAACAGGTGTGTATGAAACAGGGGGAAGACAAAAAACGGAAAACACACCCATGACAAACCCTCCCCCCCTTAACGGCCGGCTCCAGACGGCCACAGAGCCCCTGGATGCACAACTCGGAAGTCCCGAATGAGCGAGTCATCCACAATAAATGCAGAAGGCACCCATGAACCTTCCTCAGGCCCGTAGCCCTCCCAGTCCACCAGAAATTGAAACCCCCTCCGACGAGACGACAACAGCCGCCTCACAGTGAAGACAGGGCCCCCATTCACGAACCGGGGGGGAGGAGGGGTCCTGGAAGGCGGGACCAGAGGGGACACCCGGGCTGGCTTGAGTAGGTTGACGTGAAAAGCAGGGTGGACCCGCATCGACCTTGGGAGCCTAAGCTTCACGGTGACAGGGTTGATGATCTTTGTGATGGGGAAGGGCCCAACGAACTTGGGAGCAAGCTTCCGGGACTCCACCCAGAGTGGGATATGCTTGGTGGAGACTTTGTAGCTCAGGGCCGGTGTCCTCCAACGCTCAGCAGCGGTTTTGTAGGACCATCCCTGGCGCAGCAGCATCTGGCAGGCTCGCTCCCAGGTCCTCCTGCAGCGTCTCACGAAGGTCAACGCCGCTGGAACTGTGGAATCTGGGGCTTTGGCAGCAAATAGAGATGGTTGGTAACCATGCACAACGTGAAAAGGCGATAGACCAGTGGATGCAGAGGGGAGGGAATTGTGAGAGAATTCGACCCAAACCAGTTTCTGAGACCAGGATCATGTTTCCTGTGAAGCGAGACATCGGAGCCCAGTCTCCAGGTCCTGGTTCAGCCTCTCGGTTTGGCCGTTGGTTTCAGGGTGAAACCCAGATGACAGACTGACAGGGGCACCTATGAGATTGCAAAACTCCCTCCAAAATTGCGAAATGAATGGGGACCCCTATCAGACACCACATTCTTGGGGAAACCATGGAACTTGAAAACCTGGTGTATCATTAAATCGGCAGTGTCTTTAGCTGAGGGGAGTTTCGGGAGTGCAATGAAGTGTGCCATTTTAGAGAACCGGACCACGACTGTGAGAATGGTGGTATTTCCTTTCGAGGCCGGTAATTCCATTACAAAGTCTACGGAGATGTCTGATCAAGGACGTTGTGGTATAGGCAGGGGTCGCAACTCCCCAGAAGAGGACTTGTTGGCAGCACATACCTGGCAAGCATTGACATAATTGGTGACATCCCTTCTAACATTGGGCCATCAAAAGCGCTGTTCGACCACAGATTGAGTCTTGGCAATGCCTAGGTGGCATACAGTCCGGTTAGTGTGGGCCCAGTGGATGACTCTTCCCCTAAAGGTCGGAACCACATAAAGCCTGTTTTCAGGGCAATTTTCAGGACTAAGAGTGTTCTCCAGAGCCTCCTTTACCACAGTCTCAATGTCCCAAACAAAAACAGAAACGAAACATGGAGTGGAGTTCGCACTGAGTGATGAACGGCTTAATAGTCCCAGAATCTCCAGAGAACCTCTCTGGTCGAGAGAGCTGTGGGCAGACAGCAGCGGAGGTGGCAGGTGGCTGCATGGTGACTGCTTCACCTGGAAATGATGGTACAGTGGCGGCATCGGGTGCTGCGCCAGCTGGTTCCTTCTTCTGAAGCATATTAATTAGCACTTCAAACTGTGAGGCCACCTGTCTCATCATATTGTCCTGATACTTTGACAGTCCCTCTAGATGAAGGTGGAGGGCAGCAAGCTGCTCAGCCTGCTTCGAGAGGCGTTGACCCTGCGCTTGAAGGGCTTTGCGCACTGGGTCGGAGTCTGCTGGGTCCATGTTATGGCCAGTTTGTTCTGTCATGAACGGAACAGAGGATAGGACCCACAAATGCACGACTCCAAAACAAATGGACAGTTTCAAAAAAGAGAGGTTTAATATACAGGCAGAAGTCGGTATACAGGCAGGCAATTCAAAAAAGGCAACAGTATCCAAAAACGTGAGGCAAAGAGGCAAGGTCAATAATCGGAACAGGGTCTAGTCTTACTGTGAGTCTGTGACGTGGAAAGAAGGAATGCTGGAACGCGATGACAAGGTACAACGAACTGGCGACGAGAAAGAATGAGACACGAGGTTAAATGCAAGGTGTAATTAAGGTGAACGAGGCACAGGTGGGGAAGATGCTCTCAGGAACAGGTGTGTATGAAACAGGGGGAAGACAAAAACCGGAACAAAAACCGGAACACACACACAGACACAGAATATCTTTCTGCTAGTTTCCCATATCTGTCAGGATGCACCATGCAAAATTTTACGGTTATATGACCATTTATGCAGTTGCTGTACCTTAATAATGTAATTTTTTTGACAGAAGCTTTTCCCAAAGAGGGTCTTTTTTGGCCCCAGAGACCAAAGAGGACCAAGTTGGGGGTGGTCATAATGTACAGGCTTTAAACAGGATTTGACTATACTATGGTTATGATATGTACTTGACAATATGTACAGCAATGCAAGGAAGAAAGGTGCATTTGATGGTGCAGTTATGAGTCTATTTCACTTTGTGGGGAGTTTGGGGATGTGGCGTTGGTGTTTTTGTGAAGGGGGGTGGTGGCATCGTAGGGCAGAGTTCAGTAGGGAAACAGCAGTAGGGAAAAGGCTGTTCCTGAATCTGGTGGCTTTCCATGGGCTCACCACCTGTGAAAGGGGCCAAGGGGGTCGGGTGCAGTGTGAGCTGGCCGGCGGCTGAAGGCGGCGACCTTGGTGGTCCAATCCCTGACTACAGAAGCTAGCTTTAGGGACGTGGAACGTCACCTCTCTGGGATGGTGTGCAAGGTCGAGACATTCCAACAAGACATTAGTCAGGCTCATCTCAACAGGTTGGGCTCCGTTACCAGTCATCTTGAAAGGGGTTGGACTCTTTTCCACTCTAGAGTTGCCCACGGTGAGAGGCACCGAGCAGTGTGGGCATACTTATTGCCCCATGGCTCAGTGCCTGTATGTTGGGATTCACCCCAGTAGACAAAAGAGTAGCCTCCCTCTGCCTTCGGGTGGGGGAACGGGTCATGATTGTTGTTTGTGCCTATGTACCAAACAGCAGCTCAGAGTACCCACTGTTTTTGGAGTCCTCTTTGGAGGGACTGCTGGAGAGCGCCCCTGCTGTGGACTCCCTCATTTTGGTCAGGGACTTCAATGCTCATATGGGCAATGACAGTGAGACCTGGAAGATCATGATTGGGAGCAGTGGCCTCCCTGATCTGAACTTGAATGTTGCTTTGTTGTTGGACTTCTGGGCGGTTATGGACTGTCCATAACAAACACCATGTTCAAACATGAGGGTGTCCATATGCGGATTGGCATACCCTAGGCCGCAGAACGATGATCGACTTTGTGGTCGTGTCATCGGACTCGCGGCTGCATATTTTAGACACTCGTGTAGAGATGAGCGGAGCTGTCAACTGATCACCACCTGGTGGTGTGTTGGTCAGTCCAAAATGGCAGACACAAATGTATTGTGATGGTCTGCCGGGAAGGTGTGGCGGAGTCCCCTGTTAGAAGGAGCTGCAAATCCCACCTCCGGCAGAAGTTCAAGCATGTCCTGGGGGAGGCAGGGGAAATTAAGGCCCAGCACCTTCTTCCCTTTTGCCATTAACTTCCTAAACAGTTAATGTACCATTAATTCCATTGTAACATACTGCCAATTTTGACTTGACATTGTTGTCACATCTCTGTCAGGACACTTCTACATTATTCGTACACTCTGCAGTATTTGCATGTCTGTTGTTGACCACTCATGTGCTTGAGATCTGCACCACTTGCATAATTGTCACTGTTCCAGATTATTGCACGACAAGTCACTTTAAACTCATTAAATTTCTTCAAGACTCTGCAACATTTGCACAGTTGTCATTGTATCAGGTTATTGCTCTATTTGTCATTTCAAACTGCTCTAAATTGCAAGAGGACTCAGCATCATTTGCACAATTGTCAAAAATAAATAAATAAATAAAATTGCATTATCACATTACGGGTAACCTTTCATTTTTATGTCTCAAAAGTATATTTTGTCAAAATTGCTGTCTGTTGTCGTACTAGAGCGGCTCCAACTAGCGGAGACAAATTCCTGTCCCTCTTTGTTTTTGACATATTTGGCAAATAAAGATGATTCTGATTCTAAAGCAGACTCTCCTGTCTTCAAAGCCCCTCAGTGTCAAGGCCCTGGGGGTGGATGACATCTGCCTGGAGTTCCGAAAGGCTCTGGATGTTGTGGGCCACTAGTGGTTGACACGCCTCTGCAACATCACGTGGAGATCAGTGACGGTACCTCTGGATTGCCAGACCAGGGTGGTGGTACCCTTTTTAAGAAAAACTTTGCACGTTCTGCCGCCTTCTGCTTCACGGAGACTTGGCTTTGTTGTCATATCCTGTTTTGTTTGCTTGTTTCCTGTGTGGAATTTTCTGTTGTGTTGCAGTCCCTGGGTGCTGGTCAGTGGGCGGAGTCTCCCGCTATGCAGCTGCTGGTGATTTGTCATCAGCAGTGTATTTAAGCATGAGAGATGGAGGAAGAAAATGCCGAGAAATTGTTCTTTGCTTGTTACCATTGCCTTGCCAGCTTTGTTACATTCTCGCACATTCCCACGTTCATTCCGTCCTGCCCGTCGCTATTTTTCTAGTAAGTACCATTGTGTTTTTCTGTTCTTGTTTCTCTTCCTTGTGGAGGTTAGAGTTTGTTCTCCTAGTTTCCTTTAGTGTTTTTCTCCTGTGGCTCCCCGTCCACCATCCTTATTTACGTACCGAAAACCGTAGATGGTTTTCACGTTGACCTTCAGTCACTTTCAGTTAATAGTTGTTTTTTAACGTCAGCGTGCTCCCTTTGTTGAATAAAGTCTGTAAACCTGCATCTTCTGTTGTTTTGCTTTGGGGTCCAAATATATTTATTGTGTTTGACGCAGCCGTAACATTTGCAAACGCATCACTGACAGTGCCGTACTGCTGCCTGGCTTCCAACTTTATCGAGCGGACCGTGACACGCAGCTATTGCGGAAAACAAAAGGTGCCAGAATATGCTTCTACATCAACAAAAAATGGTGTACAGATGTCACAGAGCTCAACACAAACTGCAACTGAACTGTAGCCCTCCACCAGTCAGCGCTTTATGGCAGAGTGGCCCGATGGAAGAGTCTCCTCAGTGCAAGACACATGAAAGCCTGCATGGAGTTTGCTAAAAAAAAATACCTGAAGGACTCCAAGATGGTGAGAAATAAGATGAGACCAAGATAGAACTTTTTGGCCTTAATTCTAAGCAGTATGTGTGGAGAAAACCAGGCACTGCTCATCACCTGTCCAATTCAGTCCCAACAATGAAGCATGGTGGTGGCAGCATCATGCTGTGGGGGTGTTTTTCAGCTGCAGGGACAGGACAACTGGTTGCAATCAAAGGAAATATGAATGCGGCCAAGTACAGGGATATTCTGGAAAAAACCTTCTTCAGAGTGCTCAGAACCTCAGATTGGGTTGAAGGTTCACCTTCCAACAAGACAATGACCCTAAGCACACAGCTGAAATAACCAAGGAGTGGCTTTATAACAACTCCGTTACTGTTTGTTTTGGCAAAACTTTTTCTGACAGAATAAGTAAGGAAGCAATTTTGTCTTTGTGGGTTTTTATTACAAAACAGAAAGGTCTTTGCAAAGAGAGGAAAAGGTACGTCTTACAAGTTGTTACGCCTTACTGAAGCCCAGACAAAAATCCCCTTTGTTATTGAAGTGCGAGAAACAGAGAAAGAAAACAAAACAACTATCTTTGTCCAGCTGCACTCAACTTATCTTTACCGAATAGCAGCGAATAGTCACAACATAGCTAGGGACAATTAATACGCACAGTATGACCAAGAGAGAGCTAGTCATCACAACATAACAATAAACCCTGTCAAGGTTGTATAAAACTAATAGAAGTAATATTTGGTATATATAGAACATACATTTTTCATGTCCTTGAATGGCCCAGCCAGAGCCCTGACTTAAACCCAATTGCTCATCTCTGGAAAGACCTGAAAATGGCTGTCCTCCAACGTTCACCATCCAACATGACAGAACTGGAGAGGATCTGACAGGAGGAATGGCAGAGGATCCCCAAATCCAGGTGTGAAAAACTTGTTCCATCATTCCCAAAAAGACTCATGGCTGTGATATTTCAGTTTTTCTTTTTTAATAAATCTGCAAAAATTTCAACAGCTCCGTTTTTTTTTTTGTCAATATGGGGTGGTGTGTGTACATTAATGAGGAAAAAACATGAACTCAAATGATTTTAGCAAATGGCTGCAATATAACAAAGACTGAAAAATTTAAGGGGGTCTGAATACTTTCCGTACCCAGTGTAAATACAGTTTATAAAGTATCAAATATTGTGTTATACAACAATATTTAATTAACTATAAAAAAAGACCAAAAAAAAGCTTGTGGCCAAAAGGCACTCACGTGGTACGTACCGTGCTGGATACGTTCAAATGAAAGGGACACTTTTAAAATATCCCCAGTCTCGCTTTTATTCTCTCCCATGTCTACACGCTTTAGCAACCCGCTTCTTCCTTAACTATTAATCTATCTTCCATCCATCCATCCATTTTCTTCCGCTTATCCAAGGTCGACCGGTAAATTGAGAGCTTCGCCTTTCGGCTTAGCTCCTTCTTCACCACAATGGACCGATACAAAGTCCGCATCCATGCAGACGCTACACCGATCCGCCTGTCGATCTCCCGTTCCATTCTTCCCTCACTCGTGAACAAGACCCCGAAGTACTTGAACTCCTTCACTTGGGGCAAGATCTCATCCCGGACCTGGAGAGGGCATGCCACCCTTTTCCGACTGAGGACCATGGTCTCAGATTTGGAGGTGCTGATTTCCATCCCAGCCACTTCACACTCGGCTGCAAACTGCTCCAGTGAGAGTTGGAGATCACGCATTGATGAAGCCAACAGAACCACATCATCTGCAAAAAGCAGAGATGCAATACTTAGGCCACCAAACCGTACCGAGGAGGTCTTTGAAGTATTCTCCCTCTACGCCTCGGCTGCGCCTAGGAATTCTGTCCATAAAAGTAATGAACAGAATCGGTGACAAAAGGCAGCCATGGCGGAGTCCAACTTTCACCAGAAACGAGTCCGACTTACTGCCAGCAATGCGGACCAAACTCTGACACTATTCATAGAGGGACCGAACAGCCCATAATACTCGCGAAGCACCCCCGACAGGACTCCCCGAGGGACACGGTCCAACGCCTTCTCCAAGTCCACAAAACACATGTGGACTGGATGGGCGAACTCCCATGCACCCTCGAGGACCTTGCCGAGGGTGTAGAGCTGGTCCACTGTTCCACGGCCAGGACGAAAACCACACTGCTCCTCCTGAATCTGAGATTTGACTTCCCAACGGCCCCTCCTCTCCAGCACCCCTGAATAGACCTTACCAGTGAGGCTGAGGAATGTGATCCCCCTGTAGTTAGAACACACCCTCCGGTCACCCTTCTTAAAAAGAGGGACCCCCACCCCAGTTTGCCAATCCAGAGGCACTGTCCCTGATGTCCACGCGATGTTGAGGAGGCGTGTCAATCAGGACAGCCCCACAACATCCATCGAATCTCTGCCATCCCCTGGACCTTGCCACTGTTGGCCATGTTTGGTGTTATAACTGTCATGGTCTGTGTTTTGGTTTGGGTTGTGTTTAGTTTTGTTCCATGTTTTCCTGTGTTCCATGTTTGTCGTGTGGTCATTAGGTTGTTGTGTCCACCTGTTCTCGTCTATTTTGTGTCGACCAATCAGCTCTCTCCAGCCACTCGTGTCTTGTCCAGGTGTTCCTCGTTGTCTCGTCAATTTGTTTGTATTTAGTTCCCTGGGTTCTTTCAGTCCTGGTCGGTTCATTGTCGTTGTCACATGTCTTGCCATGTCATAGTCGCCAGTTGTTTTTGTCATAGTCGCCAGTTGTTTTTGTCATAGTCGCCAGTTGTTTTATCATTGTGATTAAATATTATTATTTTGAGATTCCCGCACTCCTGCCTTGCCTCCCTGCTTCCCTGCAATTGGGTCCACCATGTTCTTGCCTTGCGTTCCTCGCCGTCGCCCTCACCATGTTCATGACAGAATGAACCGACCAGAACAGGACCCAGCGGGAAGAACATGGCGTCACCCTGGACGCCACCAAACTGCCTCCCACCGTCCTCAGCCTGCCATCCATACCTACCCTCCTCCAGTAAGCCCTATCATTCAGTCTTTTCTGTCCTTTTCCTCGGGTCCCCCCACTTGTCCTAGTTATTCACCATGCCCTACTATTGTACATCCACATGTTTCTTTAGATTCACATTTTTCTGATTGTGAAGATGGCCCTGATTTAGTTAACCTCCTGTCGGATTCTGACTCTGACACAGATTTAGATTTTTCTGGTTCCTTCCCTAGTTTATCCCGTCCTCGTCAGTTTTTGTCACGTTTCCACGTTTCCAACCCCAGTGAGTCCAAATCCTTTCCCTCGGACCTTTTCTTGGGCACCCGTTTGGCCAACTACCCGGGACCGCCGCGTGGTGGCCAACGGAGGCGCCCAAGTAAAGGTCAAATTTTGCCCCCTCGTTTTTTCCCCCCTGTTCACAAATCACTTGATTTTTCACCTGTTCCCACACGTTGTTCCACGGCTCCAATTAAGTCACGTCTAGTCAAACCTGCCCCCAAGCCATGTTCAGTACCAGCCATTTTTCCTAGTTCACCTTCCCGAGACCTTGTGCACTCTTCCACTCCCGTACCCTCTACTCCCACACCTCAATGGCGGCAGGCTGAGGAAGCGACTGCAGCTCCCGTTCCGGCTAATCGGCAGCTGCGCCAGGCTCCCGTTCTGGCTCCTCGGCAGCTGCGCCAGGCTCCCGCACCGGCGGCGCTCGTCCAGCGGCCGCCACCCATCCTTGCTCCGGCGGCGCTCGTCCAGCGGCCGCCACCCGTCCTTGCTCCGGCGGCGCTCGTCCAGCGGCCGCCACCCGTCCTTGCTCCGGCGGCGCTCGTCCAGCGGCCGCCACCCGTCCTTGCTCCGGCGGCGCTCGTCCAGCGGCCGCCACCCGTCCTTGCTCCGGCGGCGCTCGTCCAGCGGCCGCCATCCGACCATGTTCCGGCGGCGCTCGTCCAGCGGCCGCCACCCGTCCTTGCTCCGGCGGCGCTCTTCCAGCGGCCGCCACCCGTCCTTTCTCCGGCGGTGCTCGTCCAGCGGCCGCCACCCGTCCTTGCTCCGGCGGCGCTCGTCCAGCGGCCGCCACCCGTCCTTGCTCCGGCGGCGCTCGTCCAGCGGCCGCCACCCGTCCTTGCTCCGGCGGCGCTCGTCCAGCGGCCGCCATCCGACCATGTTCCGGCGGCGCTCGTCCAGCGGCCGCCACCCGTCCTTGCTCCGGCGGCGCTCGTCCAGTGGCCGCCACCCGTCCTTGCTCCGGCGGCGCTCGTCCAGCGGCCGCCATCCGACCATGTTCCGGCGGCGCTCGTCCAGCGGCCGCCACCCGTCCTTGCTCCGGCGGCGCTCTTCCAGCGGCCGCCACCCGTCCTTTCTCCGGCGGTGCTCGTCCAGCGGCCGCCACCCGTCCTTGCTCCGGCGGCGCTCGTCCAGCGGCCGCCACCCGAACCTGCTCCAACGGCGCTCGTCCAGCGGCCGCCACCCGTCCTTGCTCCGGCGGCGCTCGTCCAGCGGCCGCCATCCGACCATGTTCCGGCGGCGCTCGTCCAGCGGCCGCCACCCGTCCTTGCTCCGGCGGCGCTCTTCCAGCGGCCGCCACCCGTCCTTTCTCCGGCGGTGCTCGTCCAGCGGCCGCCACCCGTCCTTGCTCCGGCGGCGCTCGTCCAGCGGCCGCCACCCGTCCTTGCTCCGGCGGCGCTCGTCCAGCGGCCGCCACCCGTCCTTGCTCCGGCGGCGCTCGTCCAGCGGCCGCCATCCGACCATGTTCCGGCGGCGCTCGTCCAGCGGCCGCCACCCGTCCTTTCTCCGGCGGCGCTCTTCCAGCGGCCGCCACCCGTCCTTTCTCCGGCGGTGCTCGTCCAGCGGCCGCCACCCGTCCTTGCTCCGGCGGCGCTCGTCCAGCGGCCGCCACCCGAACCTGCTCCAACGGCGCTCGTCCAGCGGCCGCCACCCATCCTTGCTCCGGCGGCGCTCGTCCAGCGGCCGCCACCCGTCCTTGCTCCGGCGGCGCTCGTCCAGCGGCCGCCATCCGACCATGTTCCGGCGGCGCTCGTCCAGCGGCCGCCACCCGTCCTTGCTCCGGCGGCGCTCGTCCAGCGGCCGCCACCCGTCCTTGCTCCGGCGGCGCTCGTCCAGCGGCCGCCACCTGACCCTGCTCCGGCGGCGCTCGTCCAGCGGCCGCCACCCGTCCTTGCTCCGGCGGCGCTCGTCCAGCGGCCGCCACCTGACCCTGCTCCGGCGGCGCTCGTCCAGCGGCCGCCACCTGTCCTTGCTCCGGCGGCGCTCGTCCAGCGGCCGCCACCCGACCACGCTCCGGCAGCGCTCATCCAGCGGCCGCCACCCAACCCTATTGCCTGGCCCCTGCATTACCATTGGGTTCGGCACCGTGGCCGTCCGCCTGAATGGCCCTGTAAAGACCCTGGTGCTCAGCGTCCTGGACGACCTCCTGAACCGCTCAGCCAAGCACCTCACCTCGGGTGGCCTGGATGGCCACCAGACTGACCTGAGGGGTCGCCGTCGCCCTAACCAATATCCTATGCAGGCCCCTAATTACAAAGTAATAAACTACCACCACACTCACCAATTTTGCGTGTTCGTTTTCTCTCAGGAAAGGTAAAACCAATCAAGAAACTCACACAGATAGAATTGTGAGCCGTTGATAATTCTCAAAAGTTCAGCAAAAATATGTTGACAGAATTCTGGGTGTTTTCTCTCCTCCCTAGAGCTGAGCCTCGCGTCTGTGTTGCAGGCGGAGAGACAATGTCGCATCTTTCCCTGGTCGCCTCACAATTTGTTGATTACAACACAAGTACGGGGAGGGCGGTGTTCCTCCTCACAGCTGGCTTGTCTCAGTTAGCTCCCAGTCATCCTGACCTGCTGTCTTCCCCCCTTTCTCTGGTGGATTACTTTTTTTCCTGTAGCTGTCAACTAGAACATTCCTCTTCCTCTTTTGCAAGATCCTGTAAACAACTTGTCCAGACACACACACTGCAAGCATATTGCACAAGCTAAAATGTTTCAAGGTTATTGTGGGGCCACTAGTGTAAGCAATCTCATACTGAATACTAAATCTGTGAATACTATAAGAATTGATAACATTTCTATTGTATGGCTAATACAACAATTCATAATGTGTATTATTTTCTATGGCTAGTATAACACCACCGAGGAGCTTTTTAACTACCTCGGTGACCTCAACCCCAGATATAGGAGAGCCCGCCTCAGAGACCCCAGACTCTTCTTCCTCATGGGACGGTGTATCGGTAGAATTGAGGAGGTCTTTGAAGTATTCTCCCAACCGACTCAACGTCCCGAGTCGACGTCAGCTGCGCCCCATCCCCATTTTCCACAGTGTTGATGGTGCACTGCTTCCCCCTCCTGAGACAACGGATGGTGGACCAGAATTTCCTCGAAGCTGTCTGGAAGTATTTCTCCATGGCTTCACTGAACTCCTCCCATGCCCGAGTTTTTGCTTCAGTGACCACCAAAGCTGCATTCCGCTTGGCTAGCCGGTACCCATCAGCTGCCTCAGGAGTCCCACGGGCCAACGGCATCGCTCACCATTGGTGTCCACCAACGGGTTCAGGGGTTGCCGCCACGACAGGCCACCTTCCGCCCACAGCTCAGGTCGGCTGCCTCAGCAACGGAGGCGCGGTCCAACATGGTCCACTCGGACTCAATGTCCCCGCCTCCCCCGGAACATGACCAAAGTTCTGTCGGAGGTGGGAGTTCAAACTCCTTCTGACAGGGGATTCTGCCAGACGTTCCCAGCAGACCCTCACAATACGTTTGGGCCTGCCAGGTCAGACTGGCATCTTCCCCCACCATCGGAGCCAACTCACCACCAGGTGGTGATCAGTTCACAGCTTCGCCCCCTCTCTTCACTTTAGTGTCAAAGACATGCGGCCACAAGTCGATCATCAAACTGCTACCTTGGGTGTCCTGGTGCCAAGTGCACGTGTGGATACCCTTATGCTTGAACATGGTGTTCATTATGGAGAACCCGTAATGAGCACAGAAGTCCAATAATAGAACACCGCTCGGGGGGAGGCCGTTCCTCCCAATCACGCCCCTCCAGGTCTTACTGTCATTGCTCACATGAGCATTGAAGTCCCGCGGCAGAATGATGGAGTCCCCAGCAGCAGCGCTCTCCAGCACCCCCGACAAGGACTCCAAAAAGGGTGGTTACTCTGAACTGCTGTTTGGTGCATAGGCACAAACAACAGTCAGGACCCATCTCGCCACCCGAAGGTGGAGGGAGGGTACCCTCTTGTCCAACGGGGTGAACCCCAATGTACAGGCGACGAGCCAGGGAGCAATAAGTATACCCACACCAGCACGGCGCCTCTCACCGTGGGCAACTCCAGAGTGGAAGAGAGTCCAACCCCTCTCAAGAGGACTGGTACCAGAGCCCAAGCCGTGGCCCCATGGGTGCAAGTGAATTGACACTATCTTGCATGCACAATAACCGTCAGAAGTGTCGCGTAATTGTTGCACCAGCACCACGGGACCTGAGGACTCCACCCCACCCATCCGAGTGGGGCCCACCCAAGAGTGATCCGGTTGACAGGACACCACCCACAAGGAGCGACCCAAGGCGCTCCACCGTCCCCCACTGGCGGCCGGAACGGGGAACCCAGGCGGGCGCCAGTTGTCACCACCCCAGCATCTGCAAACCGTGAACGGGTCCACCATCGGGGCACGCCGGGAGGCCAGCCCAGTCATCTGTACCCGTCCCCACAGACGCCGACACAGCAAACCCACGGTCAAGAAGAGATCCCCAATCTATGCATATGTCCTTTTGTCGTGTGAATCAGTCTGAAGTGTGAGAAAGAGAAAAAAATAACAACAACAAAAACTTTTCACTCTTATTTTCGTTAATTAAAAATGGTAGTTTTTTGTTGCTTATCGGCTGTACGTACAGATTAGATAAGAATGATCTTATCTAAGAGTTTTACCACATATCAGAATCAGAATCATCTTTATTTGCCAAGTATGTCCAAAAACACACAAGGAATTTGTGTCCGGTAGTTGGAGCCGCTCAAGTACGACAACAGACAGTCAATTTACAGAACACTTTGGAGACAGAAAGACATTGACAAAAAAAAAAACAGTCACTGAGCAGTAAAGGGTTGCTAGTTATCTGGTAATGCCGGTACATATATATATTTTTTTTTTTGACAATTGTGCAAAAAGATGCAGAGTCCTCTAGCACTTAGAGCAGTTTGAATGACTAATATTGCAATAGTCCGGTGCAATGACCATTTGTGCAAAGGGCGCTGAGACTTCAAGGAGTGTATGCAGTTTAAAGTGAGGAGTAGTGCGATAATCTGGGACAATGTTGGTTGTGCAAATGTTACAGATACTCCTCAATCAGTGTGCAAATGGAGCAGATGCTACTCTGGCATGAGTGGCCAGTATATGCAACTAGTGCAGCATGGCGAGACAATTACAGTGAGTGCACGAGTAATACATAATTGGCCCCACAGAAATGTGACAACGAACTCAAGTCAAAAAATTGCCAGCATGTTGTAATGGAATTGTAGGTTAGGTGTTTAAGAAGTTGATCGCAAGAGGGAAGAAGCTGTTGGAATGTCTACTAGTTCGAGTTTGCATTGATCGGTAGCGGCTACCTGAGGGAAGGAGCTGGAAGAGCTGGTGACCGGGGTGCGGAGGGTCAGAGAGGATTTTGCACGCCCTTGTCTTAGTTCTGGCAGCGTGCAAGTCCTCAATGGTGGGTAGGGGGGTACCGACAATCCTTTCAGCAGTTTTGATAGTCCGTTGCATTCGGAGTTTGTCCTTTTTTGTAGCAGCACCAAACCAGACTGTGATGGAAGAACACAGGACTGATTCGATGACCGCTGTGTAGAACTGTCTCAGCAGCTCCGGTAGCAGGCCGTGCTTTCTCAGAAGCCGCAGGAAGTACATCCTCTGCTGGGCCTTTTTGAGGACGGAGTTGATGTTGGTCGCCCACTTCAGGTCCTGAGAGACTGTAATTCCCAGGAACTTGAAGGTCTCGACGGTTGACACAAGGCAGCTGGACAATGTGAGGGGCAGCTGTAGTGAAGTCCACGATCATCTCTACAGTCTTGAGCGTGTTCAGCTCCAGGTTGTGTCGGCCGCACCACAGCTCCAGCCGCTCCGCTTCCTGTCAATATGCAGACTCGTCACCGTCCTTGATGAGGCCGATGACAGTGGTGTGATCTGCAAACTTCAGGTGACAGTCGGGTGCGCTGAGGTGCAGTCGTTCGTGTAGAGAGAGAAGAGCAGCGGAGAGAGGACACAACCTTGGGGCGCCCCAGTGCTGATGCTGCGTGTGGATGAGGTGGCCTCCCCCAGCCTCACCTGCTGTGTCCTGCCCACATATCAAAGAAACATAACTTCATTTAGTTGTTTTGCAATATTAACATAGACATAAAATGTTTCCTATTTAAACTTTATTTTTCGAATTAGGCACAAACATAACGACGAATGTTTAATCTCACATTAGCTAATAACTTGCATCTCACTCTTTAAGACTTGATAATTACTTTGGTGATATTTTATCTTTTATAGTAATAGTGACGAATGAATTGGATATATGCCTAAAGCTTTGACCAAATATGCAAATATAAGTCACATATTGAGATGTTTCATCATCTGATCATTTTCCAATCAACAACTGAATCATGAACACTTTTACTGTACATGTCAAGAGACTTGTAGGCTTTCATGAAATCTTTTGTGTAAGCTTGTATTAAAAGTTGTCGACCAAATATATGCCTCAGATCAGGCCAGGTGGGTGAACGGGACCCATGTCCATAACTGCGTTTTCCAAATCCTGGTTGCCACTGTTGTACAGAAGGTTTGCTGAATATCTTGGCTTGGCATCAGCTGGTACAAACTTGCATACTGTGATAAAACGCCACGAAAACTAGGTTTGTCAGCCATTATTATTTGGTATTTCTGCCAATCACAATTATGTCACATTCCTCTTTGGCGAAGGGACCCATTCTGGTTCATGAAGTGAAACAAGCTTGGGGGGTTTTCTGCTTGTCTTCACACACAGTTGGGCAGTGGGAGTTATTTGAATTGTGTGTTTATGATGACCACTCTGTCACTGTGATACGTTTTTGCCACTACATCCAAAGTTTCTCTATACCCTCTCAGGTTTTTAACCCTCATGCTTAGCACACCTAGATTGAATGTATAACATAGCTGATATTAACTGATTAGGGTTATACATAATAAACAAGGGGCGGCATGGTGAACCAGTGGTTAGCACATCTGCCTCACAGTTCTGAGGACCCGGGTTAAAATCTGGCCTCACCTGTGTGGAGTTTGCATGTTCTCCCCATGGGTTTTCTCCAGGTTTTGCATGGTAGGATAACTGAAAACTCTAAATTGCTTGTAGGTGTGAATGTGAGTGCGAATGGCTGTTCATTTTTTTGTGCCATGCGATTGGCTGGTGATCAGTTCAGGGTGTACTCTGCCTCTCGCCCAGAGTCAAGTGGGATAGGCTCAAGCACACCTGCGAGCCTAAAGTGGAACTAAAGTACTATACATTATTTTCATTTTGTGACTGACAATTGTCAAAATGGATGATCGTATGTATTAATTTTTTTATGTGGGCTGAGGTCATCTTGTGTCTCGCGTTTGCGAAACGTAACATTTATCATCAGAATCATCTTTATACCTAGTCTACTCTAGTTTTTTTTATTTTTTTAAACTTTATTTGAAGTCATATGTAGCAGATACACAGTAGACAGTAAATTGAAAAGTAAAAGGTAATGTTACATGAATATAATAGAACAATGCTAGGGGTACATAGTACAATGATGCAATAGTTGTAAAAATACTTTCAACAGAGTGCAATCAGTCATAGTTATAATTTTGGATTTTCAGAGTATTGGATTGACTGCATGTATTGATCTCAATATCAAAGGGAATAACGTGAGGTTTCTTATTCATGAATTTACAGTGATGAATATGAAATTTGGCCATTATAAGAATAAAATGAATATGTGTGTGTTTTTTTCTGTGCATCATCATTTTCTAAGAGACCCACCACTGCATCCTTCCACAGCAAACAACATAACATAAGCTTTGCCAGAATCTTTTAACAACAGGGCAATACCAAAATAAGTGAACAACACTCTCGGGGTACTCCTTACAGAAACTACAATTCCTTTTTTGAATCTTTTTTTGATATAGTCTTAAGCTGGATAGAATCGGTGAATGATTTTAAAAGAGATTTCTTTAATTTTATTTGTAATCAAGTATCTATTAGGTATCAACCAGGCCTTTTTCCATGTAATATTTCCCATAAATGGATTCCAATATGAAATTACACATGGCAATGAAGTAATATTTTTTCCAATAAAGCTCTAATAGAATTGTTGTTGTTACGAAGATGACTGAAAAACATACCTTGCCTATGAGAGTGTCTGTTGGGGATAACAGGGGGCACTTGTTGAGAAGTAAGTCTTTGTTCCGACTTAAATAACATACAGATTCCAGAGGAAATTGCACCAAAGACCTTGGCATAATGTGCAGGTGTGACAGGGATATTATACAGTGTATTCTGACAAGAATTCTTCATAAGTGAGAAAAAGACCATCCTTATTAAATAATTGATTTACTAATACAATATTTTGAAACCAGTATTCCAAGAAAAGAGACTTGTGTTTGAATAAGATGTCCCTGTTATTCCATATATAGTATTTATGGAGCCAAAAATTATGCTTGAAGATGAGACACCATGCCAAAAAAACCTGACGATGAAAGGCCAACCTTTTAACAGTAATTATCAATATCATAATTACACATAAGGGGGAAAGTTTAAGCCACCCAGTTTAGTCAACAAATGGAGCGGTATATATTTTTGAAAAACTGTTTTAAGACAACTTATTGTAAATGTATTATTTAATGTGGAGAAATCCCGCAAATTAAGTCCACCATTTCTATATGATACGCTTTCTATATGATATATGTTTTGTTCTCCATCACAATAACCAGTAATGACACTACTTCCGGTTTGATTTATTAAATTTTTTTCTACAAAACATATATTTTTATAACATTATGTTACCTGATGGGTTGTAGAGATATGACATAGTCTTTTTTTCTACTTTATCGTGTTACATTAAGTATGACAACAATAATCATCAAGGAAATTTGGTCATTTGTTGATCAAGAACACATGCAAGCGTCTACATATATCAACTGTATTAAATTGAACACACAAACATTTCAAATAATAAATTAGATCTCGACGAGCATCCATTCCTTTTCATCACCGCTCATCCTGGTTAGGGTCGTGCGGCGCTTGAGCCTATCCCAGCAGACTTCGGGCGAAAGGCGGACTACACTCTGAACTGGTCGACAGTCAGTCGCAGGGCACATATGGACACTGACAACCATTCGCACTCACATTCACACCGTCACTGAGTGGGAACTGCACCCACGCTGCCCGCACCAAAGTCAGGCGAGTGGACCACTACACCATCAGTGACCTCGACGAGAGTAAAAGGTTAAAAAAAAAATTTTTACACGAGGCGATTGTACCAGAACACCATCAGTGACCTCGACGAGCATAAAAGGTTAAATAAGATAAGGTAAATATTTTTTTACGATTAAACGGGATCTCGCGATGTAATTTTTGGGTTTGTTTTAATTTGGTGACAAATAACCTGGCTTCCGGGTTTCAAGCTTCTTGATTAGTGAAACTTGCGGTTTCTGTTGAGTACAGCTTGTGCTTAACTGTTAGGATGTGTCAATAAGTTAAAGAGGTGGACGACACTAATAATGAGAGGGCATCACAATACTCCAAAAGGAAAAAAGGTACGTTAAAACATTACATTGGTCATGACAAGGAATCATTTATCAATCTTCTTCTGGGCAAACTCGGCCGTAACTCATGAGCCTCGCCGTTTATAACCGTGAAAAATGTTCCTATCGCTGTATTGGAGATGATGACCGCCCGCTGGCCTTTTCCCATTGAAATCTATTTTGCGTTGCATTGTGTTTGTGATGTCAGTGGTTTTTCTTATATTATTTTGAGCAAGCTCGCACTGTTCTAATCATTCTGTCTTTAAACGGTGACACATCCAGTTAGCATGGTTTAACGCTAGCAAGCTAACTAGCTACTTTATTTCTAGTGGTGGAATATGACTCAAAAACTACTGTAGCGCAAAATGCTGCACACAAATCCATATGCGTGAACAGAATAGCACCAGTTTAATTAACGATTGTAACTATTTTAGGAGGGGTAGTCTGATACATTTCAGGGAGTTTGACAGTGTGAAATACCTCACTACGAATGTGTTTTTTCCTCGAAGCCAAAGCAAGATGGAATCTCCTTTGGCTTGTTAGAGTATGATTTGAATTTTGCAAGGTGATAAAAAATTGTTAGCCTATAAATTTGAGAGCACCGTGTGTGGCGTATTCAAATATTTATTAATTCATTTTTCTCAATAACAGTAAAGACATGGTGGCCCACATAATCTCCTTTTGAAAAAATATATATTTTTTTTTACTGGAAAATTCAAACGGTGAAAAAGATGGATGGATGGAATATTTTTTTTTTACTGATATGAGTATTTGAATTATTGACAGTTGTTATCCATCAACAGGTCATAATTATTTCTAAGAAAAAAAAATATTTATAGAAGTAATATTTTTCAGACATTTAATGCCAAAATGTCTTTACTGTTAAGTGTCAGAAATGAAGTGTTTTTTGAAGATGCTAATTACATTTTTGGATATATAGAATATTCTACTATTGCTTAATATGCCTTTTTCATGAAATCTAACATGATTCAAATTTAATTGTGCAGCCCTACGCATGCATTTTGGTGTCTTCAGAGTTCCTTCTTTTCATGTTGTTTTACAAATGGTCCTTCTTTGTCACTCAGGCTGTCTTTACCGTTAATGCCATTGGAGAGAGCCGCATTATGTTGTTGCAATACACCGGAGGGATCTGTGAGCTAAAGTACCAGATGAGCCAGTTATTTTGCATTCACACACTAGCAGACAGTAAAATAAATGTTTTTTCAGAAATATGAATATGTATGAATTTGTAGTAGAAGTGTCAGAACTATTGCATGTCTTTAACCGGTATTACGACGATATAAAGACATGAGTGTAATCTGTTTGAGTAGTTAAGATTAGTTCTGGGTGATATATCAAGAAGAAGAAGAAATATCGATCAATATTTTACTAATGCTCGATGAGGAAGAAGATTGATTTTATTTTCTGTACTTTTCACTACTCTGCGAGACCTCCGCCAACATGGAGATCAATAGCATTCTTGAATGCTATGCATATGTCACATTAAAGAGATCAGTGACTTCGTGCCACTCCTCTAATGTAAATAAAACAACGTTACGGCGCGATCGTGGTGGCAGTTGAAGCGCTTGTGTTTTTTGTGTTCGCTCTGAAATCTGGGCAGGAAAGTAACAAGATGGTAGTTTGCTGATCCTGGATGTAAGAGAAAATGTTCATGGGGTTTGTTTACTTTAGCATTAGCAGCTAATAGCTAGCTCCGCTGCCTGAGCGATTGCCGATCACGCAAAGAGTTTGACAGTGGGTCGGCTGTCGCTTGTCTGAGCTAACTGTTCAGGACAGTTGGATTTGCACAGTGTGGCATTCTTAAGAATCAGTCTTATATTTATTTTCTTATTTGCTTTATTTACAGACCACCGCATTGTATTCCTTCTACATGACGTCACGTGTCTTTTTCGTGTCGTCGTCTTGATTTCCAGTAAACTGGGCATGTGTAAGTACATTGCTGCCATTAAGCGATGAAAACCTACCACAAAGCAAAACCCGAAGAAATGCATTCAAATAACAATTATTGAAGCCATAATATGTTCACGATTACAACTGTAGAGGATTATGTTGCGCAATTTAACAGTATGGAGAATTATTTTAATCCTATTACATAATTACTGCAATAACTGTCCTTCAGAAATTCAGACAAATTGTTCTGGAAGTGAATTTCTATAGGTTGGCAGCTCTGTAATCATAGCCCTAATCATAGCATTTTTACTAATAAATGGCATAATAATTTCTTCCGGTGCTTTGGTTTTTGGCCTTTGGTTTCTCATTTTCTTTTTTCTTTTTCTTTTCTTCTTCTTTTGTTTCGGGCAAGAATTTTCATTTCGGCGCATCACTTATTTTGAGATCATTATATTTTGAAATAACTGCAGGGAAAAGTAATTTATTTATTTGTGATGTTTATAATTGTGAAATAAACATTCTGCGTTATAATTTGGTCTGGTCCCGTTTTATACATTTATAAACTTTAATACAGTAATTATTGAGTCATATCGAATATTGGCATTGGGGGGGCGGTGGTGGTGGGGGGGATAGTGATATAAAATTATTGCCCAGCACGAGTTAAGATAATTTTATGCAGTTGTATCAGCAGAGTGTTAATGCCAACACATGTAAATTGTGCAAATCACACGATTTTTATAAAGCTGTTTGTCTTTATCGTTCTGCACTTTGGTCTTTACGGTAATGAAAAGAACTGTATTTCAGTGGGCCACCACTATTCGCTGTGTCAAGAAGCATTGCTTATACTATGAATGCCTAAAATTTGCAATCATTAATAACTTTTTGAAAATAGGACTTGTTAAACTAAGGCGATATAATATACAGTAGCTGTGCAATCACATTTTGAATCTGAATTACTAACAGATTTTTTTTACCATCAAAATATTCAATGTGCTTTTCAGCTTCAAAAAATCTACATATTTAACTGCTAATTCAACATTTAATTCAACATTCAGCTGCAAAGGCAACATTCAGTGTCAAATATTTAATGTATTCAGTTGCAAACTCAACATTCAGTGTCAAATACTCAATGTATTCAGTTGAAAATACAACATTGAGTGTATATTTCAGCATTCTAGATACATTGTCTGGTTCAGCTTATGTTGCCCAATTCAACATTCAGCTGCAAATTCAACATTGTGTATTTTTTTCTGAAAAACGTCATTTCGGGGTGTCTTCCATTCGGAGTTGGAGATTTCTCACTACCCCCAGAGTTGGCTTTCAAAGATGGCAACCCTGAGTGTTAACAGTAAGTAGAAGCTCCTGTAATCATTCCTTTCTTATCACTTGTGAATAGTTTTTGTCACACTAAATCGGCCGTATACATAGTATTGTTCAACGTACAAGCCCATCCAAAAGTATTGGAACGGAAATGCCAGTTCCATTGTTTTTGGTGTATACTGAAGACATTTGGGTTTCAGACAAAAGATGAATATGACACAAAAGTTGAGAATTCTAGCTTTTATCTCATGGTATTTCTAGGGGTGTTAAACGACTCAGGACAGAGCATCTATTGTTTGAAGCCACCCACTTTTCAATTGAGGAAAAGTATTGACACAGACATTATAAAATTAACTTAAAGTGAATAGCATTTAATATTTGGTGGCATAACCCTTACTTGCAATAACTGCATTAAGCCTGCGACCCATTGACTTCACCAGACTGTTGGATTCTTCATTTGAAATGGTTTTCCAGGCCTGTACTGCAGCCTCTTACAGTTTTTTTTTTTTTTTTTTTTTTCTCTGGGGGTTTCTCCATTCAGTCTCCTCTTCAGGAGGTTAAAAAGGCCACTCTAAGACCTTCTGCTTTTCCTCCCTGATGTAGTCCTTTGTTGTGTTGGCAGTGTGTTTTTGGTCATTGTCTTGTTGCATTATGAAGTTTCTCCCGATTAGTTTGGATGCATTTTTCTGTAAATGGCCAGACAAAATAGTTTTATAGACTTAAGAATTCATTCTGCTGCTACCATCATGAGTTACATCATCAATAAAGACTAAAACACAGATGCTCTCGTAGAGTGCAGTCGCTTTTCTGCTTGCTTTTCCTCTGTTTACATTTTTCTTGCTGATAAGCTTGTTTTTCTTCTTCCAAAGAAATTAGAAGCAGTGACTCCTGGATATTTTTAAACCTGTGGGACTGTACTTTTTTTTGTAGATGCAGTCAGTTGTTGCTATATTCCACTATATTTTGATACCCCCTCACGATTACGTGAGTGTGGCCTGCTAAATAGCACAAGCCTGCTATTACCAACGAGACCAACAACAAGATTCCTCCCTTGTCCACTGAAGACGATCACAAACTGCTACAGAAGATGGCTTTCCTGGAAAGGAAAATCCACCGTCTTGAAGTGTATGTGGAAATTAAATGGACAGTCGGGGAATGAAACCACTCTACCGATGTCTCAAAATGGTGCGCAGAAGGGTGCTAACAGACAGCCTCCTGGCTCCACAAAGAGGACGGATGTGGACTGTGGAAACGGTAATGGATCATCTAGCAGTTCTCCCTGGAATTTAATGGGAGCAAAGTCTAAACATATGGAAAAACATATTTAAAAAAAAAAAAATATATAATAATAATAATTGTTTTTTCTAAACCTATCCTGGCCGTGCAGAATGGTGGATCTGTATGCCTTTGTGCTGGAACAGTTTTGCTGTGCAACAGGGGAGTTTGAAATACTCCTACTTATTTTTTTATTTTTTAAATTATTCCGATGTTTATTGAAAAGGCTGCCGGACAGAAAAGGGTTTTAGGGGACAGACAGAGGGACAGAGTGGACAAGGGGACTAGGGATTAAAACCACAGCCGAACAATAGTGAGACAGTCTAGATGTTTGAACACAAGTAACATTAAAGCAGTCATTTGTAGATTTGGGACACACACACACACACACACCCAGTGAGGACGTGCAATAACTAACCAATAGAACAAGACAAGTTAACAGGGTCGGGGGTCGTTTTGGGCTGGGGTTGCTCGGATTCGGGCGATGCCCGGTCCTACTTACCCCCTCTTCTCTGTGGTCTGCCGACCGGTCGGGCCAGGCCGGACCCGCAGGAGTCTAGCCTCTTACTTCACACACTGCACATTTTTTAATACCCAAACTGTACGTACTCCACACATTGGGCACACTAATTTCTCATTCAAGGTCCCCTGAGGGACTGGCACCAGGTATGTTGGGGCGGGCGCCGGGCCGGGTGCTGACACATCTGTGCTGGTTCCGGTCTGATCGTGTCCCCGCCCTTCACTGCTCTGCTGGTCCTCGAGTTCTTAATGCATCATACACCCGTCTGTGGGGGAGGGACAGGTTTGGCCTGGGGAGGACACTTGGCCGGGTGTCCTGGCACTGCGCCCTGCTCTCTGGAACAGCCATGCTTGTCTCCCGCAGATTTTTAATGCACTACACACATTCGCATATCCTTTGGGGAGCTGGTCGGCCTGGGTGGGGGTGACGGTGGCCGGTCATTATTGCCCTGTGACCGTCTCGCCTCACCCCCACCAGTTTCTCCAATTTTAATGCACTACACCCCACCACACACAATCATGGTCCAGGGATAATGGTAACCAGTGGGGGACCTGGTAACCATAATAATAGGGCGGGTGGTGGGTTTTCACTTTTCTCTTGGTTGGAGTCCTCCGGGCGGCCTCAGTTGCCTGCTTCTTCAACCCCGAGAGAGTGGCCATGGACGGTCGCTACATCGAAGGGCAAGAAAAGAGACACAAGTGAATGCAAAACATTGACATCACACTTACAAATAGCTTTGAGCCTCTTTTACAAGACCCTGGCCAAGAACGTTCACCCCCCACCACAACTGAAAGGTATGAACTAAATTACACAAGAAAAAAATGGCACCCCAAACGTTAATAGTTGGTGATGGAGCTCTCAAGGATGTGAAACATTTTTGCAGTGAGAAGAACACCAAAGTACTGTGTTTTACCAATGATATGGTATGTGATATCTCTTTTAAAAAAATCCTGGAGGTCACTAATGAGCACCCGGGTGTAAAATCTGTCATTATACACACAGGCACCCTGGATGTTGTTAAGCAGCAATCAGAAGTACTGAAGCAAGATTTCATTGATCTTCTCACGAAAGTGCAATGTTAGCATGCTGAAGTTTAAGTGGACCTCTGCCAATGGTAGGATTTGGAGATGAACGTTTCAGTAGGCTCAGTCAATTAAATAAGTGGCTCAAAGAAGTGTGTACTGCGCCATCCGTGAGCTTCATTGATAATTTCTCAGTTTTTAGGGAGCACAGACGTCTTCACAAGGCAGACTGTTTCTGTCTAAATAGGCATGGGGTTAAGTTATTGGCTGCCAACATTTTTTACGTCATTCAGTGGCCCGAAAGGAAAACATTGGCCTTGTTGATGCAGCTGAAGGACAAAAAGCGCAGGAGTCTCCAGTTGTTCCCAAACAATCGGAGGAACAAGAATTACGGCGACACGAGGCGCAGGTAGAGTCACCAGCGTCACCCAAACAGTCGAAGGAACGAATGAGGAATGAGATGATGCAGCACTTAGAATCTCCCACACCCCTCCCTGCCCAATTGGAGCAAAGCCCAATGCAAAACTCACTCTCTACGAGCCTAAATACCCTGTTAGGTGTGACGGACAGGATGAAGGCTATTGTTACTATTGGAATCCAATGCACACCACGCCAAGATCTTCCTCCCAGCCCCCTCGCCTGAAACCAACGTCCACTAAGATGCGAAGGGCCCCTCCTCCACCCATGAAGAATCTTATCTCCAAATATGACTGATGTGCGGTGTCTTTTGCAGATTTACAGAATAAGTCAGACCCCAATGGAGATTAGGCATTTTTCATTGTTGTAATTACAAGGGACAAAAAGTTGGTCAAAAAAATATGGAACAAAAAAAGTAGAACTACAAACTGTGAGAGGATAAAATGTGAATTTATCAAACCTTTGTCTCCAGTTATTGCTGTGAGACTAGCTCTTTTCAACATCAGGTCACTGATAATAAATCAATGTTGACTAATGACATAATTACAACCTATGATCTAAACGTTTTGCGACTAAATGAAACGTGGTTAACAGGAAGTGTTAACAATACAATAACACGTCGAGTAGGGAAAAAAAGGCAGTGGTATTTTGTTATTTTTAAGTCATTATGTCAGTGTAAATAAATTATACTGGGTGAGTTTAGCTCTTGAATATCTGTGACCCAAAGGTTATTGTTTTAATAATTAATAGACCTCCAAGATACAATGGTAAATTTATGAAAGATTTTTCAGAACTGCTGTCAGATATTTGTACAGAAAACTATTTTGTCATAACGGGAGACTTTAACATTCATTTTGACGATAACATGGGTGGGGGAAGAAATTTGCTATGCTCGACACATTTGACCTCTCTCAAAATATTACGACTTCAAAACTCAAGGTAACATCTTACACCTAGTAATCTCTAAGGATGTTCAAATTCGATCAGTTCACATTAAGCATACTGTCTTCTGACCATTTTGGGCTATTCTTTGAATTACAGATTCTCCCAAAAGTTCAGACAACCTCTGTCTATTAAGAAAAGGTACATTAATGAGAGTACCGCCGCTAAGTTTATGGAGACCATAGCTGTGCTACGAACTGTGAATGCTGAGACAGTTGATAAACTTTTGGTTAATTTCACCTGGAATATCTTAAATGCCATGAATATTGTCGCTCCTATTAAAACTAAGACAATTTTGAGGTGACCCAGAACACCGTGGAGGAGCACAATGATGGTAGAGACCTCGAAATGAAAGTGTAGGGAAGCAGAACTGAAGTGGAGAAAAACTGAACTCCAAATTGACTATGACCTCGACAGACAGTCTTTCTAATTTTAACCAAGAGTTAGTCAGGGCTAGACAGCAACATTTTTATGAAATAATCAGGAAGAACTTCAACAACACTCGCACTGTTTTCTGTTGTTGACAAGCTCACAACCCCCCTGAAGTAGATGGCTCCAGAACTCCTAACAGCAGATAAATGCATTGAATTTGCCTGTTATTTTAGTGAAAAAATACAATCCATCAGGTTAAATATCAGCACAAAGCAGCCAAATCAGAAAATGATACTACATCTGAAGCCCATCAATCCATCCATTTTCTGAGCCGCTTATCCTCACAAGGGTCGCGGGAGTGCTGGAGCCTATCCAAGCTATCATTGGGCAGGAGGCGGGGTACACCTTGAACTGATTGCCAGCCAATCGCAGGGCACTGAGAAACAAACAACCATCCGCACTCACATTCACACTTATGGGCAATTTAGAGACTTCAGTTAACCTACCATGCATGTTTTTGGGATGTGGGAGGAAAACGGAGTGCCCAGAGAAAACCCACGCAGGCACGGGGAGAACATGCAAACTCCACACAGGCGGGGATGAACCCCGGTCCTCTGAACTGTGAGGCAGATGCTCTAACCAGTCGTCCTCTACCGTGCTGCCACATCTGAAGCCACCCAGGGAAAAAAAACTATTACCATGTCAGAATTTGATACATTTGACCAAAAACTGGAGAGAAAACTGCTCAGCAGCTGAAACCATCAACGAGGTGTCTTGGCTCAATACCAGATGACCTTTTTCAAAGCTATTGTGAAGCCTGTGCTAGCTGATTTGGCGCAAATAATCAATTGCTCACTTCATTCAGGCGAGTTTCCGAAAGCTCTTAAAGTACCTGCCATTAAGCCGCTTCTAAAAAATAGAACGGTGGACGCTTCTATGTTAGCAAGCTATAGACCCATCTCAAATCTCCCTTTCATAGCCAAGATTGTTGAGAAAGTTATTTTTAATCAACTCAGCAATTTCCTGAACTTGACTTTTTGACAAATTTCAATAAGGTTTCCGAACTCATCACAGTAGAGGATCTTCCTTTATTTAAGTGCTAAATGATATAAGGTTGAGTACGGACTCGGGGAAAGGTCTCAATTCTGGTCTTGTTGGATCTCAGTGCGGCTTTTGATACGGTAGATCATAATATACTGTTGAAAGGGTTGGAAACGTTGGTAGTACTAAATGGAACAGTCCTGAAATGGTTCAGATCCTACCTGGAGGAAACTTTATTTTGTAATCATCAGAAGTGTTCAATCTCATTGAATGGCAATGGGCTATGGGGTCCCTCAAGGGTCAGTTCTTGGACCCCTCCTGTTGAGCCTGCATATGCTACCCTTGGGTCAAATTTTTCAGAACTTTAATTTTGACCATCATAGCTATGCAGATGACACACATACCTAGCAGTGTCTCCACATGACTGCAGTTAATTTGAGGTGTTGTGTCACTGTATAAAACAGACAAATAACTGGATGAGCCAAAATATTTTTCAATTAAACCACAACAGCCGGCACCACTGTGCCACTTCGAGTGGTTAGCACATCTGCCTCACAGTTCTGGGGACCGGGGTTCAAATCCCGGCAAACATGGTGAAGCAACATTTAGCTATTATGCTGCACACAAATGGAATAAGTTGCCAACAGAAGTGACGTCAGCCCCAAGTGTGCATGTTTTTAAGTCCAGGTTAAAAACTTCTTTTTTTCCTCATGCTTTTTAGAGCATTTCCACTTTTAAATATTTCTTGTACTTTGCGCTGTTTTAATTGTACTTTTTATTTTTCTCTTTGTTTTAAATGATGATAAGCAGTTTTTTAAAATTCTTTGAATCATGTAAAGGACATTGAGTTACCTTGTGCATGATATGCGATATATAAATAAATTTGCTTTTCTTTGCTTTAGTGAGCCCCTTCCAGAAGCAGCCATACAAGCCCAAGCCATGAAATGACCTACAACATGCTTCACAGATGAGCTTGTGTGTTATGGATTATAAGCAGATCCTTTCTTTCTCCATACTTTGGCCTTTCCATCACTTTGGTAGAGATTAATCATGGTCTCATCAGTCCACAAAACTTTGTTCCACAACTTTTGTGGCGCATTTCTGTACTTTGCAAAATCCAATCTGTTCTTTTTGCTGATGAGTGGTTTGCACCTTGTGGTATGGCCTGTATATTTATTCTCGCAGTCTTCTTAGAACAGTGGATTGCGATAACTTCACCCCTGCCCTGTGGAGGTTGTCAGTGATGTCTTTGGGAATTTCTTCACAGCTCTCACAATGTTTCTGTCATCAACTGCTGTTGATAACCTTGGCCGACCTGTTCGATGTCTGTTGCTCAGTACACCAGTAGTGTCGTTCTTGATTTATCCAAATTGTTGCATTGGCTATGACCACTGCAGCCAAGGTGATCAGAGAAGCAGGCAGGAGAGTACTTGGTGTATCTTCTGGCAGGAAAGGAGAGAAGGAGACTTGGTGGTGGAACCTCACAGTACAGGAAATCATACAAGGAAAACGGTTAGCTAAGAAGAAGTGGGACACTGAGAGGACCGAGGAGAGGCGAAAGGAATACATTGAGATGCGACACAGGGCAAAGGTAGAGGTGGCAAAGGCAAAACAAGAGGCATATGATGACATGTATGGCAGGTTGGACACTAAAGAAGGAGAAAAGGATCTATACAGGCTGGCCAGACAGAGGGATAGAGATGGGAAGGATGTGCAGCAGGTTAGGGTGATTAAGGATAGAGATGGAAATATGTTGACTGGTGCCAGCAGTGTGCTAGGTAGATGGAAAGAATACTTCGAGGAGTTGATGAATGAGGAAAATGATAGAGAAGGGAGAGTAGAAGAGGCAAGTGTGGTGGACCAGGAAGTGGCAATGATTAGTAAGGGGGAAGTTAGAAAGGCATTAAAGAGAATGAAAAATGGAAAGGCAGTTGGTCCTGATGACATTCCTGTGGAGGTATGGAAGCATCTAGGAGAGGTGGCTGTGGAGTTTTTGACCAGCTTGTTCAATAGAATTCTAGTGCGTGAGAAGATGCCTGAGGAATGGAGGAAAAGTGTACTGGTGCCCATTTTTAAGAACACAGGTGATGTGCAGAGCTGTGGCAACTATAGAGGAACAAAGTTGATGAGCCACACAATGAAGTTATGGGAAAGAGTAGTGGAGGCTAGACTCAGGACAGAAGTGAGTATTTGCGAGCAACAGTATGGTTTCATGCCTAGAAAGAGTACCACAGATGCATTATTTGCCTTGAGGATGTTGATGGAAAAGTACAGAGAAGGTCAGAAGGAGCTACATTGTGTCTTTGTAGATCTAGAGAAAGCCTATGACAGAGTACCCAGAGAGGAACTGTGGTACTGCATGCGGAAGTCTGGAGTGGCAGAGAAGTATGTTAGAATAATACAGGACATGTACGAGGGCAGCAGAACAGCGGTGAGGTGTGCTGTCGGTGTGACAGAAGAATTTAAGGTGGACGTGGGACTGCATCAGGGATCAGCCCTGAGCCCCTTCCTTTTTGCAGTGGTGATGGATAGGCTGACAGATGAGGTTAGACTGGAATCCCCGTGGACCATGATGTTTGCAGATGACATTGTGATCTGCAGTGAAAGCAGGGAGCAGCTGGAGGAACAGTTAGAAAGATGGAGGCATGCACTGGAAAGCAGAGGAATGAAGATTAGCCGAAGTAAAACAGAATATATGTGCATGAATGAGAGGGGTGGTGGGGGAAGAATGAGGCTACAGGGAGAAGAGATGGCAAGGGTAGAGGACTTTAAATACTTGGGGTCAACCGTCCAGAGCAATGGTGAGTGTGGTCAGGAAGTGAAGAAACGGGTCCAAGCAGGTTGGAACGGGTGGAGGAAGGTGTCAGGTGTGTTATGTGACAGAAGAGTCTCTGCTCTGATGAAGGGCAAAGTTTATAAAACAGTGGTGAGGCCAGCCATGATGTATGGATTAGAGACAGTGGCACTGAAGAGAAAACAGGAAGCAGAGCTGGAGGTGGCGGAAATGAAGATGTTGAGGTTCGCTCTCGGAGTGACCAGGTTGGATAAAATTAGAAATGAGCTCATCAGAGGGACAGCCAAGGTTCGATGTTTTGGAGACAAAGTTAGAGAGAGCAGACTTCAATGGTTTGGACACGTCCAGAGGAGAGAGAGTGAGTATATTGGTAGAAGGATGATGAGGATGGAGCTGCCAGGCAAGAGAGCTAGAGGAAGACCAAAGAGAAGGTTGATGAATGTCGTGAGGGAAGACATGATGGCAGTTGGTGTTCGAGAGGAGGATGCAGGAGATAGGCTCTCATGGAAAAGGATGACGCGCTGTGGCGACCCCTAACGGGACAAGCCGAAAGGAAAAGAAGAAGAAGTTGCATTGGCTATGCCCAATGTTTGTCCAATAGCTCTGATCGATTTTCCCTCCTCTCAGGTTCAAAATGGTTTGCTTTTCTCCCATAGACTGCTCTCTGGTCTTCATGTTTGCTTAACAGCAAATGTAAATACCATGATATAAAAGCTGTAATTCTGAACTTTTGACTCTAATTCATCTTCTGATCTGAAACTCAAATGTCTTCAGTATACAACAAATACTAAGGAATTGACCTTGCCGTTCCAATACTCTTGGAGGGGACTGTAACATATATATCACAGTGCCAGCAGAAAGTATTCATACTCCTCACTTTTTCCACATTTTGCTGTTAGACATATTCTCAAGCTGACACATTTATTTAAAAAAAAAAAAAAGTCTACATAAAATATCCCATAATGACAAAGTATGAACATATTTCAGACAATTGTCCAAATGTATGTCAAATGTAAACAGTTAAACATAATCTGTACATAAGTATTCACACCCTTGGCTTAATATTTTGTTGAAGCACCTTTGGCAGCAATCACAGCCAAACCAAAGTCTTCTTGGGTATGGCTCTCTTTCTTCTCTTCAGATCGTCTCAAGGTCAGTCAGGTTGGATGGGTAGCATCGGTGGACATCCATTTTTATTTCTTTCCAGAGATGTTCGATTGGTTTCAAGTCCGGCTCTGGCTGGGCCATTCAAGGACATTTACAGGCTACTTCTGAAGCCACTCCTTTGTCATCTTTTGCTGTGTGCTTTGGGTCACTGTCGTGTTGGAAGGTAAAATTGACGCGCTAGTCTGAGTTCCAGAACACTTTGGAGAAAGTTCTCAAATAATTTTTCTATATTTGGCAGCTGTCATCTTACCCACTATGCAGACTAGTCGCCCAGATCCTGCAGCAGAAAAAACAGCCCCACAGCTTGATGCTGCAACCACCATGCTTCACAGTAGGGATGGTGTTAGCCAGGTGATGAGAAGTGCCTCTTCTTGTTCAGATATGACACTTGCAATTAAGGCCATTCATTCATTTTTCGTACCACTTATCCTCACTATGTTCATGAGTGTGCTGGAGCCTAAACCCAGCTGACTCTGGGCAAGAGGCAGGCTACACACTGAACTGGTCGCCAGCCAATCGCAGGGTACATATAAACAAACTATTCACACAGTTTTACCATGCAAAACAAGCATGGTAGGATAACCTGGAGAAAACCCACGGGGAGAACATGGAAACTCCACACAGGTGAGGCCAGATTTGAACCCTGGTCCTCAGAACTGTGAGGCAGACGTGCTAACCGCTGCAATTCAGGCCAAAAAGTTCTATTTTGATTTCATCAGACTGGAGAATTTTGTTTCTGCATGTCTGAGAATCCTTAAGGTGCCTTTTGGCAAACTCCAAGAGGGCTGCCATGTGCCTTTTGGTGAGAAGTGGCTTCAAACATGGAGGACCCAAGCACAAGGGTTTTTACAGGGCCATTCAGGCCATGGTGCCGAACCCAATGGTAATGCAGGGGCCAGGCAATAGTGTCTGGTGGCGGCTGCTGGATGAGCGCCGCTGGAGCAGGGTCGGGTGGCGGCCGCTGGACGAGCGCCAACGGAGCAAGGACTGGAGGCCGCCGCTGGACGAGCGCCGCCGGAGCAGAGACGGGAGCCGGCCGCTGGACGGGAGCCGGGAGCAGGGACGGGAGCCCGCCGCTGGATGACCGCTGCCGGAGCAGGGACGGGAGCCGCCCGCTGGACGAGCGCCGCCGGAGCAAGGACGGGAGCCGGCCGCTGTACGAGCGCCGCCGGAGCATGGACGGGAGCCTGGCGCAGCTGCCGAGGAGCCGGGACGGCTGCCTGGCGTAGCTGCCGAGGAGTCGGGACGGGTGCTGGGCGCAGTTGCCGAGGAGCCGGGATGGCTGCCTGGCGCAGCTGCCAAGGAACCGGGATGGGTGCCTGGCGCAGGTGCCGAGGAACCGGGACGGGTGCCTGGCGCAGCTGCCGAAGAGCTGGGACGGGAGCCTGCTGCAGCTGAATAATAGAGTAAAAATTTAAATAAAATAATTACTCCCTTGTTCAATCATTAATTAATTGTGGCTAATCACAATTTTTGGTTAATTTTCACTGGTCACACCCAGGCCTGATTATCTCCAGACCTGTTCAATCAAGAAATCACTTAAACATAATCTGTGCCGACAAAATCAAGTCGGATACAAGATTTAAAACTCCTGCAACAAAAGGACATGATCCAAAGAAATTCCAGAACAGTCGAGTTATAAAGTAATTGACATTAGTCTGGAAAGTGTTTTCTCAAGCTTTAGGATTTCAGCAAATCCATAGGAAGAGCCATTATCCTAACATGGAGAAAACATAGAACAAAGGTGAACCTTCCCAGGAGTGGCCGGCCTATAAAGATTACACAAGAGAACAGCAATGACTCATCCAGGAGACCACAAAGGAGCTCAGGACAACGTCTAAAGAAGTGCAGGCCTCCCTTGCCTCAGTTAAGGTCAGTATTCATGACACAACAACAAGGAAGAGACTTGGCAAAAATTGCATCCATGGCAGAATTCCAAGCCGAAAACCACTGCTAACCTCAAACAACATAAAGGCTAGATTTCTTTTGTTATATATATATATATAATACATCACACCAACAGTCAAACATGGTGGTGGTAGTGTGGTCTAGGGTTGCTTTGTTCCTTCAGGACTTGGACTAGTTGCTGTGATTGATGGAACCATTAATTCTTCGCTTTAAGAGAAATTCCTGAAGCAGAATGTTCAGCCAACAATTTGTGCAACTCAAGCTGAAGCGCACTTGGGTTCTCCAGCAGGATAACTATCCAAAACACACCACCAAGTCAACTTCTGAATGGCTTAAAAAACAAAATGAAGGTTTTAAAGTGGCCTAGTCCAAGTCCAGAATTGAATCCGATTGAAATGCAGTGGCATGACCTTGAAAAGGGCCTTCATGCTCAAAAACTGTTGCTTTTTGCTGATTTCAAACAATTCTGCAAGGAAGAGTGGGCCAAAATTCATTCATTGCCAGTTATAGAAAACCCTTGATTTCAGTTGTCGCTGCTGAGGATGACCCAACCAGTTATTAGGTTTAGGGAGCAATTACTTTTTCACACAGGGCCAAGTAACTATGAATGTTTTTTTTCCTTACTAAACGAAATCACCGGTAAAATACAGTATTTTAAGTTCACTTTGGCTGTATTGTCTGATACTAAGTGGGGAAACTGCAAAAACGTAAGAATTTGAAAAGGGGGGCCAATACTTTTTCACGGCTCGCTCTCGCTTTATATATATATATATATATATATATATATATATATATATATATATTTTTATTGGCCGGCTGGGTAGAGCGTCAGCCTCACATTTCTGAGGACCCGGGTTCAATCCCCGGCCCCGCCTATGTGGAGTTTGCATGTTCTGCCTGCGTGGGTTTTCTCCGGGCACTCCGGTTTCCTCCCACATCCCAAAAACATGCATTAATTGGAGACTCTAAATTGCCCGTGAGTGCGACTGGTTGTTTGTTTGTATGTGCCCTGCGATTGGCTGGCAACCAGTTCAGGGTGTACCCCGCCTCGTGCCCGATGACAGCTGGGATAGGCTCCAGCACGCCCGCGACCCTAGTGAGGAGAAGCGGCTCAGAAAATGGATAGATGGATGGATATATGTTTATGTTTTCATGACCTGTTTATGTGGAGAATGTTTAATGTCCTATGTAGCAGTGAATAATCTCTGGACTAGTAATGCACATTCTGAATATTGTTTTAACTGATTAAACATTTATCAAAGACCATAGCATATCATATCCCTTATCTGGTTATTACAAAAAAAAATAATATTCCAAAAATATTTGTGATGCAAAAAATTACAGCAGGCTAGCTGTAATGTAAATGTTTTCCCCCTCTGGTCTATGTGGACAACAGAGCTGGCCTGTATTTGGATCCGCCTTTCTAGAGAGTACAAGATGCAGCTACGAAGTACATCAGCACGACTGCATACACCACTGTGGCAAACCTGTTTATAGCTGAGGTCAATCACATAAAAGGTTAGAAATAAATGATAAAAGTAACAAAAGTGATGTCAATATTACAATGTTTGATAGCCAATTATTTGTATGTATTGTAGAGATCTTGGAGGATAATGCTGCCTGAAGCCTCAGCCCTTCACCATTTCCTACAATGCCAGCAAATGAAGGCTTGGGACCAGACACTGAACCTTATTGAGCTGATTGCATCATGATGTTGTCTTTCCTGTGGTTGGCACATCAGTGAGAGTGGAAGTAAGAAGACCAGAGAAGCTTGGACCTTCAGGTGGCACCTTCCTCCAGCACCCATACAGCAGCAACACCCTCACGGCCTCATAATTGTCGGCGGGAACATGACGCTCTCCAATTCCTCTGTCAGTCAGAGGTGCCACGAAGAGTTGCTGGCTCAACTGAAGTCAGCCCAGCAGATAGATCAACTGTAAGAGTTAAATTGATGACATTTTTCTCATCGTTTGCATTTTATGTTTACAGTTTTGCACCATGTTCACTACCTTATCACTGGGAGTATTTGTATTTTAATTTTTTGCCAATTTGTATCTTTGTTCTGTTGTTTGAATATTTTATTAATTTGTGTTATATTTGTACTTGGAGTCATTGCAGTAAATAAGAAAATAAACAATTGGGTAAAACACTTGGCAGGAAAAAAACTGACAGCGGTGCATTATTGATATCTATTTACAGTATGAACATTTTAAGAAAGAGCAGGATCATTTCCAAGTATGGCCTCGTGACATTTGCATTGTGTCCTCTACTCCTTTTCATTTGGCTGTCTTGGGCATCCATTTGGGTGTTCCTGACAGATTTCTGAAGCACCCATACACTTGTAGAAAACAAGCTGCCATTATGATCATTACCATTGCATCGATCCAAGTGTTCTGCAGATCTCTAGGCGCCTCCACTTGCACTTTATCCCGAAAATGTTGCAAGAAAAACAAAATATAAATTAAGAAATAAGCCAAAGTTTGTCAAAAATGCAGCAACACAAAAAAAGTGCACATCAAGTAATGGAGTGAGACTAAGGAACAGATGAGTGTGGAGCTGAAACTGTGAAAACATCAATCAGTTTAAAAACACAAATGATCATTACAAAATATGAGGAGGTAGGAGTACCAACATAAATTTAAAACATTATATGGTACAATAAATACATTTAAATGTATATTATACAGGTATAGTTGTTTTTTTGTTTTGTTTGTGGTGGTCCATCTTATTTCTTTTCTATAAAATCCAAAATACTGTCATTCCTGTTAGAATAATTTGTATTAGCGAATATAGGAATAAGGATGTGTATATATTATTTATATTGCTATAGTACTATTTTGATGTTCTATAAAGTAATAGTTATATAGGATTATAAGGAAGTAGAGAGATATCCCACAGAAGCTATTCATTCTGTTATATCCAGATTACGGATATGCTATGGTTGTATATAAATGATCCCTCCATCCATCCATTTTCTGAGCCGCTTCTCCTCACTAGGGTCGTGGGCGTGCTGGAGCCTATCCCAGCTATCATCGGGCAGGAGGCGGGGTACACCCTGAGCTGGTTGCCAGCCAATCGCAGGGGACAAACAAACAAACAACCATTCGCACTCACATTCACACCTATGAGCAATTTTGAGTCTCCAATTAATGCATGTTTTGGGATGTGGGAGGAAACCGGAGTGCCCGGAGAAAACCCACGCAGGTACGGGGAGAACATGCAAACTCCACACAGGCGGGGCCGGGGATTGAACCCCAGTCCTCAGAACTGTGAGGCTGACGCTCTAACCAGTCCTCCACCGTGCCGCCCCTTATATAAATGATTGATCAGTCAAAACAATATTCAGAATGTGCATCCCTATTCCAGAGGTCATTCATTGCGACATAGTACTTTTAAGAAATCTCCAAATAAACAGGCCGCAAAAGCGTAAATGAAAACATGTCTACCACAAAGCCTCAGGGCTAATGTTAACTGTTGTTACCACAGGCTGCATTGTAGCTCGACTAATGAAAATGTTTTGCACTTCAGCAATAATACCATATACAGGACTTTTGTACTAGTACCACTGGTGCTAGCAATTTATTCAGTTGGTCGCACCAGCACATGATTTGGTCGCACCCTTTTTTGAAGAGGTACAGCATGATAATGGAATACCATAGTTATGTATGAAGTAAAGATTGACAGCGTCTTGAGATATAGTAAAGTAAAAATATTTGACTCTGAACAAGTTTGTCCGCAACAAGCAGTGGCAGACAAAACAGGTCAATGAAATAAAAAAAAAGGGCTTTTATTTGATAATTTGTTTGACTCACAGGTGCCAGTTCTTATAGTGAACGCTGCTACCATGCTTCCCCTGGGAAAACCACTTAATTTTGAGCATGACCATAACTATATGATTGACATACATTTAAAAAGCATTGCACAAGTGTACCACCACCATATAAAAGGATCGTTTATGATTATTCACACTGTTTTGCAAATTATTTACTCGCAAAACAAACCAATTTCTAAAATCATAGTCCCAAACAAAACATCGATAATACTGTAATCATTGCACTTTAATGATACTTTGTTTTCCTATACAGTCCTCTTTAAAGGAGTCTGGGCTCTTTAATTTTGCACATATCTTTATATATCTATGATATAATCAGGTTTTAGATAGATAGATAGATAGATAGCTTTGTTAGCTTTGCTAGTGTGGTGGATTTTTTTCGCCTGTGGTTCCGAGTCGGAGGTCACCCGGGAGAACTCCGACGTCCGTCGGGCATGGGATGAATGAAGACTTCGAGACACTTGGCGTTTGGGCTAATTCAATTTATTGAACAAGCCTTAGTGTCATAACAGCTGCTTACATTGCCAGAACGACGAAAAAGCCCCCGAAAACCCCTGGATCTCAGTTTATCAAGCTTTCCTTCTCTGGGCGTGGCTTTCGTGCCTCCTTGGGTGCACCCGGAAGGATGGTGCTCCTCTTGACCATATTTGGAATCGCACTCGCCTGCTGGTGCCTCTTTGGGTGGGTGAAATACCCCTACTCGTCTGCTGTCGTCTCTTATTCTGGTCAATCTCCCCCCCTGGGGCCCTTTGCTGTGATAATGCAAAACAGTCCTCTTTGAAGACCAGGACCCCTGGGGTAAACCCCAGACAGGTTTCTGTCAGGGGGGAGCGGGACACCCCAATAAACATATAACTGGTTAAAGGACGTTCTTTGATGTAGAATTACAAAGAAAAGATAGTTGGTGTGAATACAGGTCTCCAACCATTTGACCTTCCCAAAGGAAGTCTGGTTTCAGTACTATTGAAATATACTACACTAGCTTCATAAGAAAGAAAGAAAAACCTTCGCACGTAACTGTGTTTGTTACAGTCGTGTGAAAAAGTGTTTCCTGATTTCTTGTTTTTGTTGTTGTTTATCACACTTAAATATTTCCCATCATCAAATTAATTAAAATATTAGTAACAAACAACATAAGTAAACACAAAATACATTATATGAAGGTTTTTATTTTTAAGGGAGAGAAAAAATGACCTACCTGGTCCTGTGTGCAAATGTGAATAGCCCCTAAACCTTATAACTGGTTAGGCCACCCTAAGCAGCAACAACTGCAATCAAGCATTTGCAATAACTTGCAATGTCTCTTACAGCGCTGTGGAAGATTTTTGGCCAACTCATCTTTGCAGAATTCTTGTAATTCAGCCACATTGAAAGGTTTTCGAGCAAGTAGTTTCTTTCTCTCCCTAAAAACGGCCTTTTTTTTACTTGTTTACTTTTGTTTGACAAATTTTTATATTTGTTTCATGGGAAACATTTATGTGTGACAAACATGCAAAAACAAATAAAAACTGTATAATCAAACCACTGTATAATGACTGCAATAAAAACAAGACAAATTAAGCAGGCAATCTTTGCAGTTAGCGATATAGTGCCCCTGCGTGATTTCCAGACGAAATCCATAGCACCGGAAAAAGCAGCTACTATAAAACAAACTTTGTCTTTTCTTTTTCCTTTTTCAGCCGCGGGTTCTCGCTTTGTTTTTTTCTCTTCTCCTTCACTGGCTTTGCTAAAAGGGATAACTAGCAGAGCGCCATTTGAGATTGTCACCAACAGCTACGTCAACACTAATCCGTCTGTCATGGAGAATCCTAGTTCCCGCGCTGAGCAGCCGCTGAAGAGGAAGAAGACAGATTCACCTACCTCAACAGATCTACTTGGTTTGCCAGGAAGTCCTCCTCTCAATCGACAAGAGACGAAAACATGGCACTTGACTTGCTTCGTCAAAAAATCACCAGGCTCAAAAACAGCTTGGAATATACACAGCAACAGGTCAAGGAGCTAAGATGAGATAATGCTCCGCTCCGATCAAACATGATGTCAACGACATCAGAATTAAAAACTCTCGGATTGGAATATAAAATCATGAAAGAAACCATCACGAAGCATGCGCGACAATCTAATTTTCTCAAGCATTCCAGAAAACGCACCGGAAGTCCCTGAAGCGCAGATTAAAAGTTTCAGGATGTCTGCGCTCAAGATACAGCAAGATACAGTCAACAAGATGACCTTTTATCGTGTTCATCAATTAGGAGGCCCCCGTCCAGGAAACCAACCATGTTCCATCATTGAAAAGTTTGAACACTTCCAACAAAAAATTTTTGTGAAAACAAAAGGTTGTGAGCTCAAGGGGACATCTTTTGGAATGAACGACCAGTTCCCCAAGGAAATCAACGAGAGACTTAAAATCTTGAACCCGTTGATGAACTGTGAGAAAGGCCAACGAGCGTGGTTGGTTGTTGACAAGCTGTTCGAGAGTCAACTTTTTCGTGATGCTAACGTCACCCCCTGGCTCTCCTAGAGAAGTGCCTCTCCTGATTTGTTGTCGTCAAAATCTTTTATTTTGTTTCCTTATTTTCATTTTGCTGAGACAAACAAAAGAATAGAACCACGCTTCCCACCAGCATGTATCCTCACTCCTTTCTGTCTGTTTCCCTGCTGTTCTTGTTCTCACACAGGTCAAATACAATCCTCACCACATTCTTCCCGTGCACTACAAACAACTACACACCATATTATCCCCTCAGCACTATTTTTTATTTTTTGTTTACTACCCTTTTATGTACCCTGGCTTTGCTGTATGTAACTATATCATCCTTATCACCCTCGTTAAATGACACAACACCAAATTACATGCACACAATGTGTATCACACTTAATTTTTGTGTCATGGAATGTCAATGGCATTCGATCACAGGCAAAGAGAATTATTATGGATTATATCACTAAATTTAAAACAGACCTCCGATTACAAGAAATGCACCCTTCAAAATCAGAAGAAAAATGCCTCATTGACTCTAATTTCACTCACTAATTTCGCTATCTCTTCTTTTTATAACAGCAGACAAAGAGGAGTCCCAATTCTAGTTCATAAAAGACTACTTTTTACAATAAATAGTACAGTAGCAGATCCAGAAGACCGATACCTAATGATACAGGCAACAGTATTTAACAAACTATACACAATTGTCAATGTCTACGCTCCTAATAAAGATGACCCAGCCTTTTTCCTCACTCTATTTTCACACTTGCTTAACTTGTCAGCCAATTCTACAATTATCATGGGAGGCGACTTTAACCTTACTCGTGATCCCTTTATAGATCCTTCAAATCTCAAAAATAGCTATCAACCACAATGGGCCAATATATTAGAGCAGTATATGGATGACATTGGACTTGTTGACATATGAAGGCTAAGAAAAGCTTACAAAAAGAGTACACATTTTTCTCGTCGGTACACAGCTCTTTCTCAAGAATAGATTTTTTCCGCTCGAACAATTTGGCACCTCAAAGAATGACCTCCAAAATACATCCAATCATCATCAGTGACCACGCACCAATTTCTCTCTACCTAAAAAAATTAGTCAAATCTGTTACCTCTACCAACATGGCGCTATAACATGTCCCTATTGAAAGACAGACTTTTTTTTAATTTATTGACTCCCCAACCATATCCCCATCTCTGCTGTGGGAAACAGGGAAATATGGAATGAGAGGTTGAATCATATCATACTCTTCGTACAAGAACAGTTAATATACACTAACTTTGAATACAATAATAAATCAAGCAAATTTCTCGCAAACCAACATCAATGCAATAAAGAAAAATCATTAATACAGCCATTCAAGATTCAAATGGCAGCTGTACAGTCACCACTAGAAATAAATGAAATATTTTACAATTATAACAGGTTATATGCATCTTCGAGCAACTCAGACCAAAAAGAAATTGCAACTTTTATTAATTATCTAAACATTCCTCAATGAAACACAGAAACTAAACACAGTCTTGATGCTCCTTTAACCATCAGAGAATTACATAATGCATTTAAAAATTCGCAATCAGGACGAGTGCCTGGCCCGGACGGAATTTCGGTTGAATTTATTAAACACTTCTGGCCAATTCTAGCGCCTCTATTTTTCAGAAAAGTCAAGGAGATAAAAGATAAAGGTCAAATTAGTAGCCATATGAACACAGCTGCAATCATATTATACTAAAATCAGGCAAAGACTGAAAAGCACCGTGGTCTTGATTATTCGGAAATGGAAGAAGTTTGGAACTTACTGGATCTGGCCGTCCAACCAAGCTGAGTAACCGGGGAAGAAGGGCCTTGGTCAGAGAGGTGAACAACAACCCTATAGTTACAAAGGCGGAGCTCCAGTATTCCTTTGCGGCGATAGGACACCCATCCAGAAGGTCAACCATTGCTAACGCACTCCACCAATCAGGCCTTTATGGTAGAGCGGCCAGACGGAAGCCACTTCTCACAAAAATGCACATGCCAGCCTACTTGGAGTTTGCCAAAAGGCACCTTAAGGATTCTCAGACCTGCAGAAACAAAATTCTCTGGTCTGATGAAACCAAAATGGAACTTTTTGGTCTGAATTGAAAGCATCATATCTGGAGAAGAAGAGGCACTGCTCATCACCTGGCTGACACCATCCCTACTGTGAAGCATGCTCGTGGCAGCATCATGCTGTGGTGCTGTTTTTCTGCTGCAGGAACTGGGCGAGTAGTCCGCGTAGAGGGTAAGATGATAGCTGCCAAAAATAGAGAAATTCTTGAAGAGAACTTGCTCTAGAGTGCTCTTGAACTCAGACTAGGGCATCGATTAATCTTCCAACACGACAATGACTCAAAGCACACAGCCAAGATAACAAAGGAGTGGCTTCAGGAGCAGCCTGTGAATGTCCTTGAGTGGCCCAGCAAGAGCCCGGACTCGAATCCAATTGAACATCTCTGAAAAGTCCTAAAAATGGCTGTCCACCGACGCTGCCCTTCCAACCTGACTGACCTTGACAGGATCTGGAGAGAAGAGTAGGAGAAAATGCCCCGAAATAGGTGTGCCAAGCTCATAGAGACATACCAAAAAAGGCTTGAGGCTGTGATTGCTGCCAAAGGCGCTTCAACAAAATATTAAGCCAAGGGTGTGAATACTTATGTACCTATGATGTTTAAATGTTTACATTTTCAATAAATGTGCACAACTGTCTGAAAATGTTTATACTTTGTCATTATGGGATATTTGATTTCGTTTTTTTTAAAGAAAACTATCCTCAAATCAGCTTGAGCATAAGTCGAACATTACAAAATGTGGAAGAAGTGAAGGGGTGTGAATACTTTCTGGTGGCACTGTATTAAGATTATCTCGAAAGCCATTGCAGCGAGACTTGAAAAGGTACTCCCGTCGATAATCCACTATGACCAGACAGGTTTCATTAAAGGTAGATGTTCCACAAATAATGTCAGACGTCTATTAAATTTAATAAGCATGTCACAGCGTAAAATCTAAACGCAATCATCATGCCACTTGACGCAGAGAAACCTTTCGATCAAGTTAAGTGGTCTTTTCCTATTTGCAGTACTTTGCAGCTTTGGAGAGTCATTTATACATTGGATCGCAGCATTGTACAACTCTCCAAAAACGACACTCACTACGAACGGGATCACATCACACAGTTTTACTCTACAACGAGGAACCAGACAAGGGTGTCCACTTTCACCAATGCTATTTGCAGTATCGAACCACTTGCTACCGCAATACGTCAGTGCTAATATTAAAAGTATCTGCTCGCCGGTGACAGAACACAAAAGCAATTTGTATGCAGATGATATTCTTGTCTATTTACCAAAACCCAAGTCATCTCTTTAAATAGTCTTCAATCTCATTAGAACATTTTCACAATTATCAGATTACTCTGTCAACTGGACAAAATCAACAATACTCCCAATAACTGCAAACTCGTGGAATCCTGCAGATCAAATCCCAGATTACCCCATTTGTATAGGAAACATTAAGTATTGAGGTATTACTCTTTCGCCAAAAGTCACAGAGCTAACCAGTCTTAATTACATTCCACTTCTGGAAAAAAATCTCAGTTTACTTAATCCGCTGGAATAACTTGCCTATGTCACTACTTGGAAGAATAGCCACAATAAAAATGAAAACCTTACCTCTAATAAATTATTTATTCTCAATGATTCCATTTAAGCCCACATTAAAATGGTTCCAAACCTTAGATTCTGCCATATCAAATGTTTATTCAAAAAATAAGAAAAATAGAATGTTTAAGAATTTTTATCCACTCTTCAGAAAAGTAAACAGACATTAAACACTATTATTAAGATAACTAATACTTAATAAAATGGCTCCACCACAATGAGGAGCATCATTTTTGGCTAGAATTGGAACAGATAGAGTGCAACAACATCAAACTCCCATTTATTTCTACAAGCCTTAACCGCCATAGTCCCAATAATCGTGTCCACCCTAACGGCTTGGTGGAAATGTTTCGAAGCTACAGAATCTCAATTAGCTCCCAATCTAGCACAATTCAGATTTTTAAATTAACAACATACCCCTATACTTTATCATATGAGAACAACATGGAATTGACCACCTAAAACAACTATTTAACAATAAAATTCTTATGACGTGATGAACTGTTCCAAGAATTTCAAATAACAGGTGGAAACTTCCTTCAACACAATAAATTAAAAGCAGCAATAAAAAAAAAAGAACATCAACACTTCAGGGCACCCTTGAACTGCCGGAGTTTGTTCAGCAAATAGTGCAAGCACTAAGTCAGTGCACTTACCAATCACTAAATGGGAAGAAGCAAAGCAAAGCAAATTTATTTCATATACAAGGTAGCTCAATGTGCTTTACAAAAACAGCTTACAAATATTTTAAACATCCATCCATTATCTCTACCACTTATCCTCACAAGGGTCACGGCATTCTGGAGCCTATCCCACCTATCTCTGGGGGAGAGGCAGGGTACACCCTGAACCGGTCGACAGCCCTGCTTTACCGTTAATTAATCAAATTATATGAAAATGACCCCAATACTAGTGAGAAGACTTAACTCAAGAGAGACTCTCCAATCGGGACCAGCAGGGTTGCCTGAGATCTCAGGTGGAGTAAATCTCAGTAGAATGCTTACAAGATGTACCTTCTTAGTTTGGCATGTGCGACATTGTATGGCATGCATCCAGTTGTTGCAGGGCTTTGGCCCATTTTATGGTTGAATGTACTATTGAAGTGAAGTGTAATCAGATCAGACACAATGTTCCACTGTTGTTAGGAATCAATGTGATCTTGTGCTATCCAGTGTAATTCAATATCTGTTCAAATTTACAACCATTGTGGAGAAAAAAATGTTGCACAGAAGGCCAGGTCATGCAAAACTGAGAATTGTGTTCTGTATTTTATAGGACCTCTTCATTGCATGACAGAAAGGCTCTGGCAGATCCATCTTCATCCGTCATACAACATTTCAGTACTTTCATAATTTCCCCAGTAAGTACCTGATTTCCACTTAAGTCACTGGCATCTTTTCAGGAATTGTCTCAGAATATTTCACCCATCAGGGTCCGACATTAAGCCTTTTTGAGTGGTGGCCAATGAGTCAAGTTGTGGTGGCCCTGTCAGAACTGGAACTGGCCCCGTATATTCATGATATAATAGTCCATTAAGTTTTAGTGATTATTTTGTATGTAGCGTCTTTATACTGTATTATTTAGAACCTTTAAGAAGTCATTAGTACAATTGCATTCATGGCTATGACTGTGTACTAACCTCACTAAGAGCAAGGCTTTGCAATTGCACAAATTAATATTAATGCTTCAAAGAATAAATAAATTATGTGCAATATTATATATTTTTTTACTTATCACTGAAATATAATAACAATAATATATATATATATATATATACAAATATTTATATATATATATATATATATATATATATATATATATATCCATCCATCCATCCATTTTCTGAGCCGCTTCTCCTCACAAGGGTCGCGGGAGTGCTGGAGCCTATCCCAGCTATCATCGGGCAGGAGGCGGGGTACACCCTGAACTGGTTGCCAGCCAATCGCAGGGTACATATAAACAAACAACCATCCGCACTCACATTCACACCTACGGGCAATTTAGAGTTTTCAATCAACCTACTACGCATGTTTTTGGGATATGGGAGGAAACCGGAGTGCCCGGAGAAAACCCACCCATGCATGGGGAGAACATGCAAACTCCACACAGGCGGGGCCAGGATTTGAACCCCCGGTCCCCAGAACTGTGAGGCAGATGTGCTAACCAGTCATTTACCGTGCCGGCTTATGTCATATACAATGTCTATTATTTCCACACTCTGGCCATATGCCGTGTTATGGCAGTAACAACACAGTGTCGTGGTGTTTGGTGCGCGTTGTCTTCTATGATGGAAGAAGTTCTCGTTAGCAAACAGTTGTTGTACTTGCAGTATTGGACATAATTATCCAGTCAAGCATGTGCCGGTCAGGGTTTTTCCTTCCATAATCACACCATCCTGTCTTGGCCGGGTTGTTTCGGTGATAAAAGCCTTTAAGTCCGAAACCGAAAATACACTTTTGGGACATTAATATTCAAAAAGACAAAAATATTGGTGACTTAGAAATGTTTACTGGTTCGCCCCGGCCACAGTCTATAGGTCGGTGGTGGCCTGGCACCGCGGTGCACTGGTCCCGGGTGAATGTTAATGTCAAACCCCTTGCCCTGCCTTTAGTTGAATTTATGATTTCCGCATTTGCGTGTCTGCAGGGTGGATCTGCAGACTCTTCTGCAGTTGAATGTGTAGCGTATATTGGTGTTGGATAAAGCGTAATTTATTTAAGAAATAAATTTGTCAAAGGTGAACGCTGGCATTCACTTCCGGGTTAGTTCGATTTACGTTTTAACGACACAATAAAACTATCTGCCTTATAAAGGGCACCACGTCTCTTTTTTATTTGTGTAAAATTTAGGAAAAGTGACAAAAAAAGCTCTTTATCAGTCTCATAATCTGAAGGTTGCTACGTTTTATGAAATACAAGTCCTCGATTACAGCGGTTTCATTATTAAACTCAAAACACACACAAAACACTAGGAGGAGTGTAATCTTATCGACTATTTAATGAAATCTATGAGGGATCGATAGGGAAATACACAGAGGGGTCTAACTACGAAAAGGAAACATGAATAATGGTGAAAGAAAGAAAAATAGGTGTGCGAAAAGGGAAATAGGACATCATGTGTTGCTGGGCTAAAAATTTAAATGTGAGCCTTTAATGCGTTTAGTCAGAGCGAGCGAGAGCAAAGTTGGGATTTGTGTGAAGCTAGTATTTCCCCCCAAATTAGTAGGCTTGAACATTTTGGCAACGATTCTTGTGCTAATCACGACCATAGATCAGGTGTCCCTGGGAATGGGCTTTCAGCGCGTGTCTCAGGAGGCAAACGAAGCAGGTTTAGTTGAAGAAGAAGCACCAACAAGTAAAAACAAAAATAGGTGCCAAAAGAACAGTTGTTGTCCCAGCGGGGTGCGCTAGTAACTTTTCCTTCCATTTGAACTTGTGGCAGGCCCAGCTCTTGTTCTCAGCTGTGTGGGTGACCGGTACGGAATGTCATGAGTTGCTTACTTAGTCTCCGCCAACAGATCACAGCTTGGGAAACGGATTGAAGCTGCATGGCTGGCTTCTTTGTGTGGGCAGTGCCACGGTCTTGGTGCAGCGGTCGCTTGTGCACGTGGTGGCACAAAAAGGACAAAAGAAAGGGAAGGGGGAGGGGGTTGGCGGAAGTGCAGAGCCGTGCCTAGGTGACCATCAGCATGAAGAACCAAGAGCGAGAAGAACCAAAAAGCCAAGAGGAGGCGGGAATCAAAGGTTAAATACACAGGAGGTGTGTCTAGGAAATGGGGGAGACTGAACAAGACCAACGCCCATCGACTTGAATTCCGGTCTACAATTTAGCCATAAAAATGGTGTAAAAATCATATATTATCAAATACTCCCAGCTGTTTACTCTTACTCATAGATCGAGCACATAGAATGATTGAATAATGAACTTTAGTCTTCGCAGATCAAGTGTTTATTGTTCAATCCAACATTTTGTACCGTTTAGCTTCAAATCAAGACTAACAGTTCTCAAAGTCTTGCAAATGGACCTGTAAAGCTGACACAATGACACCGGCATCAAGGCATACATTTGGAATATTTCTACAGAGTTTGTAAAATATCAAAATAGACATTTATCTTCAGTTAAAGAAACTTTGAATGAGAGTCCACAGGTTTGCAGTAACTCTCAAACGGCAGCGGGTGTCGCCTGTGTCCCAGAAATTGTTCTGAGTTCCCAGTTTTAATATTAAACCAATAGTTCATTGCTGTATTTGAGTTCCTGAAAAAGGCGGTGATTAAACATAACTCAAGGTCCGGGAGTAATAGTTCAATCTGTGACATATCCAACTAATAATAATAATAATAATCATCTTTTATTGTCATGAACATGCATGCATGCACACGAAATTTGTTCTCTGCATTTAACCCATCACAGTGAACCCATACACATGTTAGTGGAACACACTGGAGCAGGGGGCAGCTGAAGCGCCCGGGGAGCATTTCGGGGTATCAGTGTCTTGCTCAAGGACACCACAGCCGTGAGTCCGGGGGATGTTGGCGGATGGTCCAGTCGGGGTTTTGAACCTAGGTCCCCCACGGTGGCAGGCGATGATCTTAACCATTGGGCCACGGCTGCCCAATAAATCTATTGTTGTCGATCTGTCCCAGCTCGGTCTTATTGGAGAGAGGATCTCCCAACCTTTTGGTTGCTATCAGTTCTGCACATCAAAAGGGTCTTTGATATCTGGAATCCAGATTCGACGGGAAGCTGCTCATTAGTTTAAGGTCGAGCTGACATACGGCAGGCGTCCTTTGGCGGCCGTCTTGCACAGCGGGGCGGCTTGGGAGAATGCAGTTTATCAATTTGTTGGTGGGGGAGGGGTGGGATTGCAGTGCCAACCGGGCCATAGTCACTACAAACGCATGGAACAAATTTTTTGTGAATGTGGGAACTGAATACATATCAAAAGCGCGCCGACCACGCATGCACTGGAGCGACGAACAACAACAATGTACGCCTGCTTTGAGGAGCACTTGTGGAAGGAGATCTGCCGATATCCCCATCTTATTAATTCAATTTTAAAGGAGTTTGACTTTTTCTTCCTCTTAAGCCAAAAAAACTGTAGTTGCCTTCTTTATTATACTGTTAATGCGCATGCATGTTGACGGGGATGCGTGGACCAATGCGCATGAATATAACACGTACTGACATGAATCCTGCAATGTAGTATGAATGGAACCGCATCTGAGGTCTGCATGCAAGTCCAAAGCACTTTGCGTACGCACAAATGTGGAAACAAATAAACAGCCCTTAAGCCTGATGGGGACAATTGTGAGATACAGGTAGACTTGACCGATGTCAACAAGACATAGACAGTCGCCAACTAAGCTCCAGTAATTCTACTTGTTCCCAGAGAGCAGAGAGACTACAAGTTCAAACCATATATATAAATAAACTATATAAAAAGACACATAAGCTTTTTCTTCAATTTAAACTTTTACTGTTTTAGGTCAATTAGGATTGACTGCTTCAGTATAATTCTTGCATTTAACTTTCTCAGCATGCACTGTGCCATTAAACAGGTGAATTTTTGCTGTAATAAGGATGTTGAATATTATTGTTTGTGTATTTATTAGACTTTTACACCGGTATCGGACGATAATTAGCATTTTATGCTGATCGGCTTCAATGTCAAAATTCGCCGATCCGATCAAGCTCCGCAAAAGAGATTTACTCCATGTTACCGTCGTGTACAGTGTATACATACGGTGGCCTGGAAATGTAAAACAATATAACAAATTGTGAAACACTTTTAACAATTCAGAAAACACAAAAACAAAACACGAAACACTTTAACGTTTCAGAAAACACAAAAACAAAACATGAAACACTTTTAACATTTCAGGAAACAAAAAAACAAAACACTTTAACATTTCAGGAAACAAAAACAAAAGACGAAACCCTTCAACATTTCAGAAAACACAAAAACAAAAGACGAAATACTTTTGCAAAAAGACGAAACAAATTACAATTGCGGAAACCCAGAAAGGGAGGGGCCCATTTCACAGACATTCTTGGAAATCCCACAGCCTTTCTCGGCAAGACGCGCCCCGCTTCAACATGATTGGCTCCTGCATCGCGGGAAGGGTAGGCGACACAGATGCAACGTGATGTCCATCCCAAATAGTGATTGTATATATAGACGCCCTGAACAGAGAGCCTGTATAGGCTTTTGATGCTGTACATACAACCCCAATTCCAATGAAGTTGGGATGTTGTGTTAAACATAAATAAAAACAATACAATTATTTGCAAATCATGGTCAACCTATATTTGATTGAATACACAACAAAGACAATATATTTAATGTTCAAACTGATAAACTATTGTTTTTCGCAAATAATCATTAACTTCGAATTTTATGGCTGCAACACATTCCAAAAAAGCTGAGACAGGTGGCAAAAAAGACTGCGAAAGTTGAGGAATGCGCATCAAACACCTGTTGGGAACATCCCACAGGTGAACAGGCTAATTATGAACAGGTGGGTGACACGATTGGGTATAAAAGGAGCTTCCCTGAATTGCTCAAAGATGGGGCGAGGTTCACCTCTTTGTGAACAAGTGTGTGAGAAAATAGTCGAACAGTTTAAGGACAATGTTCCTCAACGTACAATTGCAAGGAATTTAGGGATTTCATCATGTACGGTCCATAATATCATCAAAAGGTTCAGAGAATCTGGAGAAATCACTGCATGTAAGCAGCAAGGCCGAAAACCAACGTTGAATGCCCGTGACCTTCGATCCCTCAGGCAGCGCTGCATCAAAAACCTTCATCCGTAAGTGCAACTTGAAACTCTACTATGCAAAGCAAAAGCCATTTATCAACAACACCCAGAAACGCCGCCGGCTTCTCTGGGCCCGAGCTCATCTAAGATGGATTGATGCAAAGTGGAAAAGTGTTCTGACGAGTCCACATTTCAAATAGTTTTTGGAAATTATGGACGTCGTATCCTCCGGGCCAAAGAAGAAAAGAAGCATCCGGACTGTTATGGACGCAAAGTTCAAAAGCCAGCATCTGTGATGGTATGGGGCTGTGTTAGTGCCAATGGCATGGGTAACGTACACATCTGTGAAGGCACCATTAATCCTGAAAGGTACATACAGGTTTTGGAGAAACATATGCTGCCATCCAAGCAACGTCTTTTTCATGGACGCCCCTGCTTATTTCAGCAACACATTCTGCACGTGTTACGACAGCGTGGCTTCGTAGTAAAAGAGTGCGGGTACTAGACTGGCCTGCCTGCAGTCTAGACCTGTCTCCCATTGAAAATGTGTGGCGCATTATGAAGTGTAAAATACGACAACGGAGACCCCGGACTGTTGAACAGCGGAAGCTGTACATCAAGCAAGAATGGGAAATAATTCCACCTACAAAGCTTCAACAATTAGTGTCCTCGGTTCCCAAACATTTATTGAATGTTGTTAAAAGAAAAGGTGATGTAACACAGTGGTAAACATGACCCTGTCCTAGCTTTTTTGGAACTTGTTGCAGCCATAACATTCTAAATTAATGATTATTTGCTAAAAACAATAAAGCCATATATAACCCCAATTCCAATGAAGTTGGGACGTTGTGTTAAACATAAATAAAAACAGAATACAATGATTTGCAAACCATGTTCAACCTATATTTAATTGCATGCACTACAAAGACAAGATATTGAATGTTCAAACGGATAGACTTTATTGTCTTTTAGCAAATAATAATTAACATGGAATTTTATGGCTGCAACACTTTCCAAAAAAGCTGGCACAGGTGGGGAAAAAAGCCTGAGAAAGTTGAGGAATGCTCATCAAACACCTGTTTGGAACATCCCACAGGTGAACAGGCTAATTGGGAACAGGTGGGTGCCATGATTGGGTATAAAAGGACCTTCCCTGAATTGCTCAGTCATTCAGTCATTCAACACCGCTGGCTTCTCTGGGCCCGAGCTCATCTAAGATAGACTGATGCGAAGTGGAAAAATGTTCTGTGGTCCGACAAGTCCACATTTCAAGTTGTTTTTGGAAATTGTGAATGTCGTGTCCTCCGGGCCAAAGAGGAAAAGAACCATCCGGACTGTTATGGACGCAAAGTTCAAAAGCCAGCATCTGTGATGGTATGGGGCTGTGTCAGTGCCAATGGCATGGGTAACTTACACATCTGTGAAGGCACCATTAATGCTGAAAGGTACATACAAGTTTTGGAGAAACATATGCTGCCATCCAAGCAACGTCTTTTTCATGGACGCCCCTGCTTATTTCAGCAAGACAATCCCAAACCACATTCTGCACGTGTTACAACAGCGTGGCAGCTGAGGCAGTAAACCACACAGAGATGGTGCTAGTTGGTGTCGAAATGGCTGAGGAGAGAGAGACAAGCACAGAAATGTGGGCAACGAAGAAGAACTTGTAGCTAAAAAATACTGCATGTCTCTTATTTGGAAATACTTGGAATACAAGAGAGGTGACACGTTACAAACAAAAGGCACTATGGAAGTCATGCCGACGGTTTGTTGCAGCCATCAAAGGAAACATGACTAATCTCGATAGCCAGCTTCAACACAACCACAAAGAGTTATATGAAGAGTTACAAAATCTAGCAGTAGCAAAAGCAGCATGCACACACACACACATACACATAACCCTATAATGTGGGTCAATACACGTGTTAGTTCTCCAGCACTTCTCCTCGCATTTAAGTATATTGCTGGAGATTGGCGGCACGGTGACCGACAGGTTAGAGCGTCAGCCTCACAGTTCTGAGGACCGGGTTCAATCCCCAGCCCCGTCTGTGTGGAGTTTGCATGTTCTCCCCGTGCCTGCGTGGGTTTTCTCCGGGCACTCCGGTTTCCTTCCAAATCCCAAAAACATGCATTAATTGGAGACTCTAAATTGCCCGTAGGTGTGAATGTGAGTGCAAAGGGTTGTTTGTTTGTATGTGCCCTGCGATTGGCTGGCAACCAGTTCAGGGTGTACCCCGCCTCCTGCCCGATGATAGCTGGGATAGGCTCCAGCACGCCCGCGACCCTAGTGAGGAGAAGCGGCTCAAAAAATGGATGGATGGATGGAGATTGTTCCTCATGCAAGTTTTTTTTAGGGCAATTGCTTTTGATTTCTGCCTCCAAAAAGGTTTTATACTTTACCTAAACACCTCATCCCCCTAATATTGCAACACCCTCATACCCCTTGGTGGGAAGAGAAAATAGAACATTGCAATTGGGTTGAAATTATGTTTACCTACATTTAACATTTTAAATTCCATCCATCCATCCATTTTCTGAGCCGCTTCTCCTCACTAGGGTCGCGGGCATGCTGGAGCCTATCCCAGCTATCATCGGGCAGGAGGTGGGGTACAACCTGAACTGGTTGCCAACCAATCGCAGGGCACATACAAACAAACAACAATTTGCACTCACATTCACACCTATGGGCAATTTAGAGTCTCCAATTCATGCATGTTTTGGGGATGTGGGAGGAAACCGGAGTGCCCGGAGAAAACCCACACAGGCACGGGGAGAACATGCAAACTCCACACAGGCGGGGCCGGGGATTGAACCCGGGTCCTCAGAACTGTGAGGCTGACGCTCTAACCAGTCGTTCACCGTGCCGCCACATTTTAAATTATTTAACTTATTTTTAGATTTTTATTTATTTCAACAGTCCACAAAGGAAGGGACATTGTTGTTTTGAGAAGCAGAAAATGTTTTAAGGGGGCATTAATATGCTCTACGAAAGTAAATAAGAAACTGTAAAAAAGCCATGTGACTAAGTTGGTTATTTGTTAATATACTGAAGTAGCAGTAGCCAGGTGGATTTTTTACATTAAAACAATGTTGTTTGATTTAAAATAATTTTTGTCTTTTTTCCCAGTGTCTCTAGAAATACTCATTCTCTGGGGCCATGTTGGCAGAAAAACGTTAACATTGTTTCCTGAAGCAGGGTCCGACATTAATGGTGGCCCGGGCCACCACCTACATATAGACACTGGCCCGTTCGGGCCACTGAAAATTTCCAAGTCACTGAAAATCTTTGCCCGCTGAAAATGGCCCGAAACTGCGAGGCGGGGTACACCCTGAACTGGTCGCCAGCCAATGAATAATAGATATTTTTTTTAAATAAATGAATTATCGTGTTTATTAATCATGATTTCAATATCAATCAAAATGATCGTGATGATTACTTTTTCCATAATCATGCAGCCCTAGCGTCCTCTCCCGCCTTCACACATGCCTGCGAAGCAAACCCAAAGAGACATGTCAGATCATATAGCCAATAGCACTCACCATAAATCAAAATTAACAGCTGATCCATATGATCGGTATTGGCAGCGATCGGCAGATCTCAATCATGGATTTTCGGTACCGGAATCGGCAGCATGAAACACAGATTGGTGCACCTGTTGGATCTATCTCACCCAACACCTATAAAAATAGACACAAAAAGGAATGAAGACGCTGGTTTCTTTTGCTCATGAGGAGGACGTATGGGAGATTGTTCAGATTACAGCCTTTCATCACGCTCTAAACAATCTCTCCCATCGCTCCTTTATTTATTTGAAATAGGGAGGTTTCTGAGTTACAAGACATAACATACTAAGCTACAAGACACAACACACTAAGGGGAGGGTTTCAAGGTGAAGACATGAGACCAACACCGGCCACGTCCCCGGCCACGTCCTTGGTCAAGGCGCCCTTCTATCGGATGATTCCTGCTGAGTCATCTTCTTGAAGGCGAGACATCTTCCTTTCTCAAAATCGTCCATAATACTAATGCAAGCTAAGCAAATAAATGATAACTTCTACAATATATTTCACATTTCCCTCCTGTTTATCATGTATTTGCACAAATTCTCATATCATTTTACAGTCACTTCATTTCGATTTTTAACTGTAGAATCATTTTTATGAAACAAATACATTTACACTCAGAGTAAACTTGTCATACATGAATGTTGTAGTAGAAACATCGTAATCACCTGGATCAGGAAACAAATCAGGTAAAACAACATCATCATCATCGTCATCATTATCAACATCCAATAAAGGATACATCTGCTCCATACGGTTATCCATGGGTGTAATTGCTGTGGTGATTAATCTACTGATAAAAGCCCGAATGCATGGGATACAACAACATCCACACAATGTCAGAATGGCTGCAAAAACAGCAATTGATATCAATATTGGTGAAATTAGGGTTTTGTATTTACCAAAAACGTCCATCCAGCTGTCCCACAAGGAGGTGTCCACACCAGAGTATTGATTGAGGGTCCGTAGACCATCGATGGCTCTGGTCAAGCTGCCATCTGAAGCAGTATTGTTTGGAATGCATGTACAACATTGTTCTCCAAACATACCGCAAACACCTCCCTCTCTTGCGAGGAGCATGTCGACAGCTATGCGGTTTTGGAACCCCATTAAAGAGGTAGCCTTGAGCTGCTCATGCACAGCTTCCAACCCACTCTGAGTCCAATTTCCTAATCTCTGTACATTGAAGTGGATATAGTTTATCCCATCAACATTTTTATTAATCGTACACCACCAGCATATGAGGTACTCAAATCCTCCTGCAACTTGGTCAGCTAATTTGTATTGATTAGGAACCCCACGAGGAACACCTATGGCGTCGATGTATGTTTTATGTTGGATAAATGTTGGATAAATCCTGCCCCTGCCAGGATAAATCTCTTTTTTGTCTATGTTCTAGATTTGACAACAACATTGGTGCTTTTTCCATTAAATCTTGAACAGGCATAGGGTATACAGTGGTCCTAATTTCTTGCCTTTCCTAATCATGTTTATACAAGTAAAATTACTCTGTGCTACTAAAGTAGAAAACATTGGTTTGTGTTTGTCTGCTTTTGTTACGGGATATATAAGACTCCTTAATTTACACCTCTCAGTTGGTATCATTCTGGGTGGGACGTCCCATAAACCACATAAACAAAACCAACACCATAGTAGCCAAAGTTGCTACGTAACAACCTATCGAATCTCGTAACCAACGCGGGGGTGCCTTTCTGCTGAGTTCTCACTCAATGGGTTGGTGTCTTTTTTCTTCACTGACCAGCAAGCGTTTTCAGAATCTACACATCTGCTCCCGCTCCGTTATCAGACTTTTGCTCACCTTCCCTATTTGAGTACTCAGCTGAAATGACTCTTTTACAGTGTGTTAAATGAACCCACGTGTTTCTTTCTGCTATTTTTTAGGGCTGTAAAGTGTCGACGTATCTGTGCCACCATCCCTCCGGTTGAGACGTGACACACCATGGGTCAATATAGCAGCCCATTTGAATAGTTTTTTTTTTGGAAGTGTTTGCTTCCCTTCTGCGCTTTGTTTTTCCCAATAATTGCGTTCTTGTTGTGGAATATGCATATTGGCTATCATTATAGATTGTAACATCTTTATTTATCATTAGTTTGCATGCCTCGGTTAATGCTACTAATTCAGCAGCTTGTTCAGCCAATTCCTGACAATCATGCTGCGTGCCTTCATCAGGAAAGGGTGTTAGTGTGGCTGGATTTAAGGTTGTGCATCGCTCAACAGTCAAATGTGGTTGTGACAGCAAGATGGCCATGCAAGATAAATGTCTTGCAGGTGATAAAAACGCCATATTCGTTTGCAATAGGAGAGCAGACACTGTATGTGGGACCTTAAGAGTTAATGGATGAAATAACACAATTGTGGAACTGCTCTCCACTGCCATTGAGGCTGCCACAACTGCTCTGACACAATGTGGTAATGCACACGTCACGCTGTCCAATTTAGTCGAAAAATAAGCTATTGGTCTTAGCTCATCACCGTATTGTTGTGTAAGTACGGAGGTCATGTAATAGCTTTTACAATCTACCATTTGAATGAAGGGTTTATCATAATTTGGAAGGGCCAGCGCAGTACTGGACACCAAATGTTGTTTAATGTCACAGAAGGCCTTTTCTGCCTCTGCATTCCATTGAACAGGTGATGTCATTTTAAGGTTGTCTCCATACATTAATTTTGACAATGGTGCAACAATTTCTGCATAGTTTGGAATCCATGCTCTACAATAATTTGTCAGACCTAAAAATTACATCATATGTTTCTTCGTCTGTGGTTTAGGGGCTTTTTAAGACTATAGCTTTCCTGTCTTCTAATATAGTCCTTCCTCCTACACTTAAATTATGGCCTAGATATTTGACTTGCCTTTTACACAATTGTAATTTATTCTTGGTAACTTTATGTCCCTCTTCTGCTAGATGATGCAGTAAGGCCAATGAATCTTTGATGCATGTCTCTCCATCTGGAGAATCTTTCCACAATGAAATGTGTGGGACACTTGTATTTTTATACAGTTCCTTTAATTTGTCTGGTAAAATGATTCCTGCCGCGACTTTTGCTTCATTGCCTGAGTACAGATAATTTACAGTAATTTTACCAGGTGTCGCATGTCGTAACCTTTTCTGATATCAATGTCTACTTTGTAGGGTGTGATGCCAGCTACGGCCTTTTTCACATCCTCATTAGTCCAGGTCCTATAGACCAAAATAGTTTCTTTGTGGTCCTCTTGGACGTTTGGATTTGCCACCTCAATCATTCTTTTCACACTTTTTTCTCAACCATCTTTTTCTTGCTTTACTCTTACCACTGGTCCTGTCTCGTCATCTTTCTGTCTTTGAAACAACATTTCTTTATCCCTACCTGCCTGCCTTTTCTGTTCACTTTCTAAGTCCTTTTTTTTCTTACTTCCTTTTTCTCTTTTAGACGCCATGTTTAGCCAGAAGAATAAGTCGTCATATCCCTCTTTTTCTATTTTTGATATATTATTTTTGTGTCGACATTTTATTTTGTCTCGAAGTTGAACCAATTTTTGCAAATTCAGCTGTCCAGCGAAACCGTATTTTGGTTATCCACGTGTTTAAATGTTTTATTTTGGAAGGGTTTTGGAGTTGAACATATTTGCAGTCTTTACACGTTAAGCGTTCTTTTGGATCCGTTTTACTTTTATTTTTTCCCATTTTGTGAATTTGGAAGTCAGTTTATTTGCACCAAGAGTGACCTAAATACTGACTTTATTCAAAATGACAGGGTGACAATGAATGTCTGGGTTTTGGTAATCCTCAAACTTCTACCCACACGGGGCGGAGGATTCTTGCATCTGCTTCCAAACTCAGTTGTCACTTACAATCCTGTCTTATACATTAATACTTTTACACATTCACACGATACTAGTAACGTTTTTACAAACACACGGAAACACGGAATTTAAGTACGTACAGGACTCCGCCGTCCCTCTTTTACTTGCCAGTGACTAGTATTACACAAGGTTTATTCTGCCGCAGACTTCTTTGTCGCGCAATTCACTCACTCTTTAATCCTTTTTTAATTAAAAAAAAAAATAATGTAACTCACCAAAGTCGTCTTCAATCCTGTGGATTGTCGTCAACCTTCAGATCCCAGTTGAGGAGAACGAAGACCAGTCCCGTAAAGGGTCTTACTTGCCGTGGCCACGGTCTCTTAACTGGAAGTCGGCTCCACAACTGGAATCCTCAGGTGTGTTGACATCCGGCTCAAAGGACCAATTTAATGTTGGATCTATCTCACCCAACACCTATAGAAATAGACACAAAAAGGAATGAAGACGCTGGTTTCTTTTGCTCATGAGGAGGACGTATGGGAGATTGTTCAGATTACAGCCTCTCATCACGCTCTAAACAATCTCTCCCGTCGCTCCTGTATTTATTTGAAATAGGGAGGTTTCTGAGTTACAAGACATAACATACTAAGCTACAAGACACAACACATGAAGGGGAGGGTTTCAAGGTGAAGACATGAAACCAACACCGGCCACGTCCCCGGCCACGTCCTTGGTCAAGGCGCCCTTCTATCGGATGATTCCTGCTGAGTCATCTTCTTGAAGGCGCGACATCTTCCTTTCTCAAAATCGTCCATAATACTAATGCAAGCTAAGCAAATAAATGATAACTTCTACAATATATTTAACAGCACCCCTAATTATACATCGTGTACATAACAACAAGACACAAGATAATGCATTGTTGGAATGTTAGTGCTAATTTTATTTTGTAATTTATGTATTCTTTTAAGCATTATTATTAGTTTGTGCAATTTCACTGCCTTTATTTTAGTGTTAGGGTTAGTGTTAGGGTTAGTTAGGGTTAGGGTTAGGGTTAGTAGTTAGGGTTAGGGTTAGGGTTAGGTTAGAGTACAGAGTCATCGCCATGAATGCATTTGTACTAATAATTTCTGAAAGGGGCTTAAATAATACAGTATAAAGACGCAAAATATAAAATAATCACTAAAACGAAACATATATTAGGGCTGCACAATTAATCGGATTTTAATTGCCAAATGAGCCTGATGACTGTGATTTAAAATGCCGGCACTGCTACATATGAGAAGTGCTTCATTTGCAGCATTGCCCGCGACCTAATCAGCCACCCACCAGGGGGCGAACGTATGGTTAAGGCTTCATTAAGGGCCAGCACTGCGCTCCGTGGCCAACTTCAAAATAAATGCCTAAAATGGCATTGATGTCCAATGTAGTAATATAAAAAGCTTTTATTTAAAGTTGACATTGTCAGCACGTTGGCGGAGAGGCGGCATGTCACGGTAAGACACAATTAAAAGGGCTCCAAGTAGATATCAGTGTTGTGTTTCTAAATACATTAAATATGTTTGAAGATAAGTGCTGAAAACATACAGTGCCACCAGAAAGTATTCACACCCTTCACATTTTCCACATTATGCTGTTACAGACTTATTCTAAAGCTGATTTGAGTATAGTTTTCTTTAAAAAAAAATCTATATGAAATATCCCATAATGACAAAGTAAAAACATTTTCATACATTTGTGTAAATGCATAAAAACATTTAAACTTCCAAACAATAGGTACATAAGTATTCACATCCTTTGGTGCATCTGATTTCTACTGATCATCCTTGAGATGCTTCTGCAACTTGGAGTCCACCTCTGGTAAATTCAGTTGATTGAACATCATTTGGAATGGCACACCCCTCTGTATATAAGGTCTCATAGTTGGCAGTGCATATCAGAGCAGAAGCCAACCAATTAAGTCTAAGGAATTGTCTGCAGACCACCGTGACCGGATTGTGTCAAGGCACAAATCTGGGGAAGGATACAAAAGAATTTCAGCAACATAGAAGGTCCCGAAAAGCATTGCAATCTCGATTATTTGGAAATGGAAGAAGTTTGGAACCACCAGGACCCTTCCTAGATCTGGCCGTCTGACCAAGCTGAGTAACCGGGGAAGAAGGGCTTTTGTCAGAGAGGTGAACAAGAACCCTATGGTAATTGAGGCAGAGCTCCAGTGTTTCCTTGCAGCGATAGAACCATCCAGAAGGTCAACCATTGCTAACGCGCTCCACCAATCAGGCCTTTTTGGTAAGAGTGGCCAGACGAAAAGGTGGCTCTTATTAGTCGAGAGGCACAGTTTGGCAAAAGGCACCTTAAATATTCTTAAGGAGAACATGCAAACTCAACACAGGCGGGGCCGAGATTTGAACCCCGGTCCCCAGAACTGTGAGGCAGATGTGCTAACCAGTCGTCCGCCGTGCCGGCTGGAGATGTACCGTCCTTGACAATTCACTATATTGACAGCTTGCAGCCTCGCATTATTGTGTTTTATGTATACATTGCATTTGCTTCCATTAAGTTGCAATTCGTGATTGTACTTTGTAAGAGCATATTTATTCAGTTAGCCCTTGGTAGAATTTTTTGGGTACATTTATTTTTTTAATTATTATCATTTATTCTGATTTAAAGATTCCTTCCATTTGCACTAAAAACTGTTTACATATTTGTTGAAAAGTAGTCCAATAAAAGGATTTTTCCCTAACAGGAGGAATAATCGTGATTAATAATCATGATGACAATATTCCATCCATCCATTTTCTGAGCCGCTTCTCCTCACTAGGGTCGCGGGCGTGCTGGAGCCTATCCCAGCTGTCATCGGGCAGGAGGCGGGGTACACCCTGAACTGGTTGCCAGCCAATCGCAGGGCACATAGAAACAAACAACCATTCGCACTCACAGTCATTCCTACGGGCAATTTAGAGTCTCCAATTAATGCATGTTTTTGGGATGTGGGAGGAAACCGGAGTGCCCGGAGAAAACCCACGCAGGCACGGGGAGAACATGCAAACTCCACACAGGCGGGGCCGGGGATTGAACCCGGGTCCTCAGAACTGTGAGGCTGACGCTCTAACCAGTCGGCCACCGTGCCGCCTGATGACAATATTGATCAAAATAATAGTGATTATTATTTTGTCAGGCGGCACAGTGGATGACTGGTTAGAGCGTCCGCCTCACAGTTCTGAAGACCGGGATTCAATCCCTGTCCCCGCCTGTGTGGAGTTTGCATGTTCTCCCCGTGCTTGCGTAATTGACAACTCTAAATTGCCCGTAGGTGTGAATGTGAGTGCGACTGGTTGTTTGTTTGTATGTGCCCTGCGATTGGCTGGCAACCAGTTCAGGGTGTACCCCGGCTCCTGCCCGATGATGGCTGGGATAAGCTCCAGCACGCCCGCGACCCTAGTGAGGAGAAGCGGCTCAGAAAATGGATGGATGGATGGATATTATTTTGTCCATAATAGTGCGGACCTATATTAAATCATGAATATACAGGGCCAGTACAAGTTCTGACAGGGCCACCACATCTTGGCTCATTGTGGCCCGACAGGGCCACCACTCAAAAAGGCTTAACGTCAGACCATGTTAAGTATTAGGGATGTCACAATATGCACGATTTCGCAAAATTAAAAGATGTGATTTTGTCTCTGTATAAAATAATGAGCCATTATAGTTAAAATTTTGCTTTGGCTGGCTATATGGCGCCATGCTGCTGAGCTAGGCTGCTAGAGCGTGCCACTTCCTCATTTGAGTAGAAACGCACTCATTTGGACGTCGAACTGACCATGGGGGTACGTCACAAGAAATACACTGATTGGCTGACTGGCCCAACGTGACCGAAGGCTGCGTTAGGAGAGACACACAAGCGTTGCAACTTGGTGCCCCAAGTCCTTCCCGCTACACAGGTCTGAGCTTCGCTTTGCAATCGTTTGGGGCAGCCTCCGTCCCAGCAAATGCAGACCCACGGGCTGGGAACAGCTGCCAGCCGAGTGGACCTTCGCTTCGTGAAGCCAGCATCGTGGCTCGCGGCAGCCGCCACCGGGAAGCCCCGTAATCGGCTGTTCGCGTGGCACTGCCTCCCCCCCCCCACGAAGATTTGTAACATTAACACTCTTTAGTGGTGTACTAGTGAGTTTTTGTCTAAAGTTGAAAGTCGTGTGTAAAAGAATATCACGCAGAGCGGGAATAACCATTCCGACTTCCAGATTACAACATATCCCTCCATCAATACATAATAGTAGTCCCAAAAATGAAATATTAAAATAGGTCCATTCCTGACAAATACTGTCAAACATCAATGCAAAAATAAATAATTTCACATGCTTCCCTCTTCAAAAGAAATGTCCACATTCCAAATGAAAGCATATTGCAGAAGCTGCTCGGAAAAATAAATCATCTTACAATATCACTAAGCGGATGAAAAGATACTGTAGGAGTCCCATGATTATTTTATGTATTGTTACTTGGCTGTTTCTAAACCCGTGTTGCCTTTAAGAGTGTTCCTGCATCTCACTTGACTTAAATTTTGGGACTCAAGCAAATAAATCACTGTTAGTAGGCAGTATCCAATTTATAATGTTATAAATTTAAAAAATCTGATGATAAATACCGTTATAGTAGTGAACAGACAATTTCTCAAAGAAGAGTTTTGTTATTGTGAGCATAGCATGATTATCGCTTCAGCAATAATAGGGTTCTGGAGGTGCAGTATATGACTGTCCCCTCATGAAGCCGTCGTCTTATAGTGCTGGAAGGGTTTGCGTGTCCCAATGATCCGAGGAGCTAAATTGTCTGGGGCTTTATGCTCCTGGCAGGGTAATCCATGGCAAACAGGACCAGACAAAGCACAGCTCAAAGACCCCTTATGAAGATAAACAATATTGAATCTCATTTTCCCTTGCCCGGATGCGGGTCACCGGGGCCCCCTACTGGAGCCAGGCCCGGAAGTGGGGCTCGATGGCCAGCGCCGAGTGGCCGGGCCTGCACCCATGAGGCCCGGCCGGGCACAGCCCAGAAATGCAACGTGTGTTCCCCTTCTTATGGGCTCACCACCTGTGGGAGGGGCCAAGGAGGTCAGGTGCTATGTCAACTGGGCAGCAGCCAAAGGCGACCTTGACGGTCTGATCCCCGGCAGAAGCTGGCTCTAGCCACGTGGTACGTTACCTCCCTGGCAGGGAAAGAGGCTGAGCTGGTGTGCAAGGTCAAGAAATTCCGACTGGACATAGTCGGTCACCTCAACACACAACTTGGGATCCAGTACCAGTCTTCTCGAGAGGGGTAGGGGATGCCGTCAAGCTGACGGAGTCCTATCGAGCCTTTTTGGCCTGTGGGACTCCAGAGGCAGCTGATGGGTACCCACTGGCGGAACACAGCTTTGGTGGTCGCTGAGGCAAACCGGGTGTGAGAAGAGTTTGGTTAGACCATGGTAAACGACTTCCAGACAGCTTCAAGGAAATTCTGGTCCACCATCGGCGTCTCAGGATGGGGAAGCAGTGCATCATCAACACTACGTCTAGTGTGGACCCGTCTGCTGCTGACCTCAACTCAGTTGTGAGTTGGTGGGCCGAATACTTCGAAGACCTCCTCAAATCTACCAACATGCCTCTCCGGGAGGAAGTAGAGTCTGGGAGCTCTGAGGTGGGTTCCCTATCTCTGGGGTTGACAAGTGGTTAAAAAGTTACTCGGTGGCAGGGCCCCGGGGGTGGATGAGATCCACCCGGAGTTCCTGGATGTTCTGGATGTTATAGGGGTGTTCTGGTTGACACTCCTTTGCCACATCGCGTGGACATCGGGGACAGTGCCTCTGGATTGGCAGACCGGGGGGGTGGGCCCCCTTTTTAAGATGGGAGACCTGAGGGTGTGTTCCAACTACAGGGGGATCACACTCCTCTGCCTCCCTGGTAAGGTCTGGAGAGGAGGGTCTGTCAGGAAGTTGTATCTTGGATTCAGGAGGAGCAATGTGGTTTTCGTCCTGGCCGTGGAACAATGGACCAGCTCTACACTCTCAGCAGAATACTCGAGGGTGTATGGTAATTCGCCCAACGAGTCTACATATGTTTTGTGGTCTTGGAGAAGGCATTTGACCGTGTCCCTCAGGGAGTCCTGTGGGGAGTGCTCCGGGAGTATGGTGTATGGGAACCCCTGTGAGAACAGCGTCAGAGACGGAAAGTGGTGGCGTACGCTCTCCGGGTCGTGGAAGAAATCCTGCTCCAAGTGGAGGAGTTCCAGTATCTCGGGGTCTTGTTCACAAGTGAGGGAAGAATGGAGCTGGAGATTGACAGGTGGATTCGTGCAGCGTCAGACTCTATTGGTATATCACGGTGAAGAAGGAGCTGAGCCAAAAGGCAAAGCTCTCAATTTACCGGTCGATCTACTGTCTTATCCTCACCTGTGGTCACGAAGTGTGGGTCGTGACCGAGAGAACAAGATCGCGGATACAAGTGGCCGAAATGAGCTTCCTCTGCAGGGTGTCCACGCTCTCCCTGAGCAATAGGGTGAGAAGCTTGGCCATTTGGGAGGGGCTCAGAGTTGAGCCGCTGCTCCTTGGGATCGAGAGTAGCCAGATGAGGTGGCTCGGGCATCTGATTAGGATGACCCCCGGACGCCTCCCGGGGATGTTGCAGGACACGCTGGAGAGACTCACATATGTAACCCAAGTGAACTTAAAATGCTTTTTAAATGGTGATTTAATTTAATAAGGAAAAAAAACTATTCAAAGTTACCTTTCATTTATGGAAAACATTTTTTTGAGTCTTTCACATCTCTGTGGAGATATTTTGACCTACTCTTCCTTGCAGAATTGTTTTAATTCAGAAAAAATGGCCGGTTTTCGAGCATGAATGGCCTTTTTACGGTTACCTCACTGCATTTCAATTTGATTTAAGTCAGGACTTTGAATTGGCCACTCCAAAACATTAATTATTTTTTTTTCCCAGCCATTTAGAAGTTGACTTGCTCGTGTGTTTTGGATCGTTATCCTGCTGGAGAACCCAAGTGGACTTCAGCTTGAGGTCACGAACCTTTGGCTGAACATTCTCCTTCAGGATTTTGTCTTAAAGAGAAGAATTCATGGTTCCATCAATCACAGCAAGTTCTCCAGGTCCTGAAGGAGCAAAGCAGCCCAAAACCAACTCACGACCACCCTTATGTTTGACTGCTTGTATGATGTTCTTTTTGTGAAATGCTGTGCTACATTTACACAAGATGTAACGAGACACAAACCTTCCAAAAGCTCAACTTTCATCTTTTCAGTCCATATAATACTCTCCCAAAAGTCTTGGAAATCTTTTTTTTTTTTCTTTTTTTTTTTTTTGCATAAGTAAGACAAGCCGTTATGTTCGTTTTGGTCAGCAGTGGTCTTCGTCTCTACCACAAATGCCATTTTTGCCCATTCTCTTCCTTATTGTTGTGTCATGAACACTGACCATAACCGTGGCAAGGGAGGCCTGCAGTTCTTTAGTGCACTCTTCAGTGAGAATTAACCAAAAATTGTGCTTAGCCAGAATTAATTTGTGATTTAACAAGGGGGTAATTATTTTTTTACACAGGGCCAGGTACCCTTGAATAGTTTTTTTTCCTTAATAAATGAAATCACCATTTAAAAACAGCATTTTAAATACATTTGGGTTATAATTGTTTGACATTTACATTTGTTTGATGATCGCAAATTAAGTGGGGAAACTAGGCAAAAATGTAAACATTTGAGAAGGGGCTCAATACTTTTTCACGCACGTATGTCCGCATCATAATGAAATTCCATCCATCCATCCATTTTCTGAGCCGCTTCTCCTCACTAGGGTCGCGGGCGTGCTGGAGCCTATCCCAGCTGTCATCGGGCAGGAGGCGGGGTACACCCTGAACTGGTTGCCAGCCAATCGCAGGGCACATAGAAACTAACAACCATTCGCACTCACAGTCATGCCTACGGGCAATTTAGAGTCTCCAATTAATGCATGTTTTTGGGATGTGGGAGGAAACCGGAGTCCCCGGAGAAAACCCACGCAGGCACGGGGAGAACATGCAAACTCCACACAGGCGGGGACGGGGATTGAACCCCGCACCTCAGAACTGTGAGGCTGACGCTCTAACCAGTCGGCCACCGTGCCGCCATAATGAAATTAAACATTGTAAAGAGGAACTATGCAGCAAAGTTGGAAAAAAAGTTTAGCGCTAACGACTCTAAATCAGTCTGGCATGCATTCGAATCGCTGACTAATTACAATCCTGCCTCAAGCTAACACGAACGCCGCACTGCTAAGGGTCGCCGAACAAATCAACGAAATAAAAAAAAAACACCCAGACTCACCCCTCATTATTCTCGGGGACTTTTAACAAAGCTAAACTCAACCACGAACTCCCTAAATGCAACCAGCACATCGACTGTCCTACCAGGGAAACTAACATTTTAGACCACTGCTATACTACGCTAAAAAACGCATACCGTGCTATACCTCGTGCAGCCCTGGGCTCGTCTGATCACTGCTTAATTCACTTAATACCGACATACAGGCAAGAACTTAAATGCGCAAAGCCTACAGTGAAAACAGTGAAAAAGTGGACCAATGAAGCAAAGATGGAACTTCAAAGCTGTTAAGACTGCACAGACTGGAGTGTCTTTGAAAATTCAGCTGGCAGCCTGGATGAATATACGGACACTGTCACATCCTATATAAGTTTCTGTGAAGATGTGTGTGTACCAACAGTCATTTCGCACTTTCAACAACAACAAGCCTTGGTTCACTGCCAAAGCTAAGGAGGACGCATATCAGAGCGGGGACAGGGCCATGTATAATCGCCCTAGAAACCTGCTGACGAAAGAAATTAACATTGCAAAGAGAAACTATGCAGCAAAGTTGGAAAAACAGTTTAGCGCAAACGACTCTAAATCAGTCTGGCATGCATTCGAATCGCTGACAAATTACAAGTAACAATCCCCCCCCCCCCAAGCTGAGAACAATAGCACACTAGCCAACGACTTGAATACCTTCTACTGCAGATTTGAAAAGGACACTATCACACACCACACCTATCCGGCCGCACCCCGACCACAATCACACCTCTGACTTCTGCGTTTACCATCCACGAACAGGATGTGAGACGCATCTTCAAACAACAAAAGATTAACAAAGCGGCAGGCCCCATCCTGCCTCAAAGTCTGTGCAGACCAGCTTGCGCCAGTCTTCATTCAGACCTTCAATAGATTCCTAGAACTGTGCGAAGTACCATCCTGTTTCAAACGCTCCACCATCATTCCAGTCCCCAAGAAACCTGCAATCTAGGGTCTAAATGACTACTGGCCTGTCGCCTTGACAACTGTGGTCATGAAGTCCTTTGAACGTCTCGTGCTGGACCACCTCATGAGCGTCACAGGTCCTCTGCTGGACCCCCTGCAGTTTGCTTACCGAGCGAACAGGTCTGTGGATGATGCAGTCAACATGGGACTGCACTTCATCCTTGAACACCTCGACAGTGCAGGGTCCTCCGTGAGGATCCTGTTCGTGGACTTCAGCTTAGCGTTCAACACCATCATCCCTGAACTCCTTTCATCCAAGCTTCTCCAGCTCAGCGTCTCACCTGCCATCTGCCAGTGGATTTACAGCTTCCTGACGGGCAGCACACAGCTGGTGAGGCTGGGAGAGACCACCTCATCCACACGGAGCATCAGCACTGGGGCGCCCCAAGGTTGTGTCCTCTCTCCGCTGCTCTTCTCTCTCTACACGAACGACTGCACGTCAGCGCACCCGGCTGTCAAATTCCTCAAGTTTGCAGATGACACCACTGTCATCGGCTTCATCAAAGACGGTGACGAGTCTGCATATCGACACAACCTGGAGCTGAACACGCTCAAGACTGTAGAGATGATCGTGTACTTCAGGAGGCATCCTTCGCCACAGGTGCCCCTCACGCTGTCCGGCTGCCTTGTGTCAACCGTCGAGACCTTCAAGTTCCTGGGAATTACAGTCTCTCAGGACCTGAAGTGAGAGATCAACATCAACTCCATCCTCAAAAAGGCCCAGCAGAGGATGCACTTCCTGCAGCTTCTGAGGAAGCATGGCGTGCCACAGGAGCTGCTGAGGCAGTTCGACACAGCAGTCATCAAATCAGTCCTGTGTTCTTCCATCACAGTCTGGTTTGGTGCTGCTACAAAAAAGGACAAACTCCGACTGCAACGGACAATCAAAACTGCTGAAAAGATTGTCAGTACCCCCCCTACCAACCCTTGAGGACTTGCACGCTGCCAGAACTAAGACAAGAGCGTGCAAAATCCTCTCGGACCCTCCACATCCCGGTCACCAGCTCTTCCAGCCCCTTCCCTCAGGTAGGCACTATACCGATCAATGCAAACTAGAAGTAGCAGACATTCCAACAGCTTCTTCCCTCTTGCGATCAACTTCTTAAACACCTAACCTACAATTCCATTCCAACATGGTGGAATTTTGACTTGAGTTCGTTGTCACATTTCTGTTGGGCCAGTTATATATTACTCGTGCACTCACTGTAGTAGTCTCGCCACGCTGCACTATTTGCATATCTGTTGTTGACCAATACTGGCCACTCATGCCAGAGTAGCATCTGCTCCATTTGCACACTGATTGAGGAGTATCTGCAAAATTTGCACAATCAACATTGTCCCAGATTATCGCGCTACTCGTCACTTTAAACTGCATACACTCCTTGAAGTCTCGGCGCCCTTTCCACAATGGTCATTGCACCGGACTATTGCAATATTCGTCATTCGAACTGCTCTCAGTGCTAGAGGACTCTGCATCTTTTGCACAATTGTCAAAAAATAAATAAAAATAAAAAAATTTACCAGCATTACCAGATAACTATTAACCCTTTATTGCTCAGTAAATTTTTTGTCAATGTCTTTATGTCTCAAAAGTGTTCTCTGTCAATTGACTGTCTGTTGTCGTACTAGAGCGGCTCCAACTACTGGAGACAAATTCCTTGTGTGTTTTTGGACATACTTGGCAAATAAAGATGATTCTGATTCTGATGATGCGTTCAATGAAGTGATTCCTTCAAGCATTCCGCGGGTTTGATATCCACTGTTCACATATTTATAATGGAAATAAGTCTGATCCAGCCACATGTCCGTGGAGCTCGTGAATCATTCGACCCTGTTTTGGTAGTTTGGTGGACCGGTGTACAACCAACGGATTTAAAATGGGATGTCTTCGCTGGTGTGTGTGTGTGCATCAATCCTCTCTAATCGTAGCGGGTTATTGCATAGCCTTTAACTTATTTAGTTCCAAGAACATTTTATTTTATTTTTTTTAAAACCCAACCGTTCAGTGGCAAACCTGTATTAATACGTGTTTCATGTTTTTTCACGGGAAGTGGTAGAGAGGAGGCTCTGAAGCAGGGCCATAGAGAATAGAGGACTTGGAAAGAATTGTACTGAGGTGCAACCGCCAGCAGAGGGCAGCGATGGACCATTTTAGATTTGCAGTGTTTCCTTGCCAAAAATGACAGCGAGCACAAGCTGGAAGTCGGACGAGCTGGAGCATTTTTACACTCGAAGAGATAAAGTATATGTACATGATTCACAGAATATGTATTGTGGTAGTCACACTTATGGGCAATTTAGAGTTGTCAATTAACCTACCATGCATGTTTTTGGGATGTGGGAGGAAACTGGAGTGCCCGGAGAAAACCCACGCAAGCACGGGGAGAACATGCAAACTCCACACAGGCGGGGCCGGGGATTGAACCTCAGAACTGTGAGGCAGACGCTCTAACCAGTCGCCCACCGTGCCGCTCCTTTCCACCCTGCCACATAAAAAAAAAAAAAACAGTATGCAAAATACAAGCATACTCATATAGACCAATAGTGTGTAAATCTGCCAGATAATTGCAAAGATTCATTCTTGCACCTTTGTTGATGGTTGATTAAAGAATGTCAAAAAAGGCCCCCACACCTGGTGAAACTCCCGGTCAGAGCCCCCCATCGCACATCTAATTTTCTCTAATTTAAGATGACACAGCACATCTTTAATCCAATGTGATATAGGAGGAGGAGCTGCATCTTTCCATTTCAAAAGAATTAGGTGTCATGCTAGCAAGGTTGAAAAGGCGATAACTCTTCAACCCCCGGCAGGTATTCCTAACCATTGACGGCGATTTTTGAATGTAAAGTCGGGGCTTCAGCCTAATCTTTACTATTGCATTTTATGCATTAACTGTATTTGCTTCCATTAAGTTGCAATTTGTGTTTGCATGTTGTAAAAGCATATTTATTCAGTTAGCCCTTGGTAAAGTAGAATTCTTTTGGGTATATTAATTTTGGATTGTTATCTATCATTTATTCTTATTTAAGGATTCATTTTGCACTAAAAACTGTTACATATTATTTCTTGAAAAGCAGTCCAATGAAAATAAGGATTTTCCCCTCTCAGGAAATAATCGTGATTAATAATCGTGATTACAATATTGATCTAAATAATCGTGATGATTATTTTGGCCATCATGGTGCAGCCCTCCATCCTGTGAGACGCGACCACAAAACTTACCTATGTTTTACTGCACATAACTCAAGAACAAAAAAGGGTAGGATCAAATGTTTTTTTCCTGCTGAAAGAAAAGAGTCCATCCTTTCATTTGGTAGATTTGGTATATATATACAGTGGGGACGAAAAGTATTCAGACCCCCTTAAAATTTGCACTCTTTGTTATATTGCAACCATTTGCTAAAATCATTAGTTCTTTTTCTTCCTCATTAATGTACACACAGCACCCCATATTGACAGAAAAAAAATGATTTTTTGAAATTTTTGCAGATTTATTAAAAAAGACAAACTGAAATATCACACAGCCATAAGTATTCAGACCCTTTGCTGTGACACTCATATATTTAACTCGGGTGCTGTCCATTTCGTCTGATCATCCTTGAGATGGTTCTACACCTTCATTGGAGTCCAGCTGTGTTTAATTATACTGATTGGACTTTATTAGGAAAGCCACACACCTGTCGATATACAGTGGGTACTGAAAGTATTCAGACCCCCTTAAATATTTCACTCTTGTTTATATTGCAGCCATTTCCTAAACTCATTGAAGTTAATTTTTTTTCTTCAATGTACAGACAGCACCCCATATTGACAGGAAAAAATTGAATTGTTGATTTTTTTGCAGATTTATTAAAAAAGAAAAACTCAAATATCACACAGCCTTAAATAAGTATTCAGACCCTTTGCTGTGACACTCATATATTTAACTCGGGTGCTGTCCATTTCTTCTGATCATCCTTGAGATGGTTCTACACCTTCATTGGAGTCCAGCTGTGTTTGATTATACTGATTGGACTTGATTAGGACCGTACAGCTCACAGTGCATGTATGAGCAAATGAGAATCACAAAGTCATAGGAACTGCCTGAGGAGCTCAGAGACGGAATTGTGGCAAAGCACAGATCTGGCCAAGGTTCCAATTTTTTTTTTTGCTGCACTCAAAGTTCCTAAGAGCACAGTAGCCTCCATAATCCATAAATGGAAGACGTTTGGGACGACCAGAACCCTTCCTCGAGCTGGCCGTCCAGCCAAACTGAGCAATCGGGGGAGAAGAGCCTTGGTGCGAAAGTTAAAGAAGAACCCAAAAATCACTGTGGCTGAGCGCCAGAGATGCAGTCAGCAGATGGGAGAGTTCTAGAAAGTCAACCATCACTGCAGCCCCGCACCAGTCGGGGCTGTACGGCAGAGTGGTCCGACGGAAGTCTCTCTTCAGTGCAAGACACATGAAAGCCCGCATGGAGTTTGCTAAAAAAAAAACCTGAGGGACTCCAAGATGGTGAGAAATAAGATTCTCTGGTCTGATGAGACTAAAATAGAACTTATTGGCCTTAATTCTAAGCTTTATGTGTGGAGAAAACCAGGCACTGCTCATCACCTGTTCAATACAGTCCCAACAGTGAAGCATGGTGGTGGCAGCATCATGCTGTGGGGGTGTTTTTCAGCTGCAGGGACAGGACGACTGGTTGCAATTGAAGGAAAGATGAATGCGGCCAAGTACAATGATATCCTGGACGAAAACCTTCTCCAGAGTGTTCAGGACCTCAGACTGGGCCGAGGATTCACCTTCCAACAAGACAATGACCCTAAGCACACAGCTAAAATAATGAAGGAGTGGCTTCAGAACAATTCTGTGACTGTTCTTGAATGGCCAGCCAGGGCGCTGACTTAAACCCAATTGAGCATCTCTGGAGAGACCTTAAAATGGCTGTCCACCAACGTTCACCATCCAACCTGACATAACTGGAGAGGATCTGCAAGGAGGAATGGCAGAGGATCCCCAAATCCAGGTGTGAAAAACCTGTTGCATCATTGTTCTCTAGATATGACGCTTGCAATTCAGACCAAAAAGTTCTATTTTGGTTTCGTCAGACGAGATAATTTTGTTTCTGCAGGTCTGAGAATCCTTAAGGTGCCTTTTTGGCAAACTCAAAGCGGGCTGCCATGTGCCTTTTTGTGAGAGGTGGCTTCTGTCTGGCCACTACCCAAAAGGCCTGATTGGTGGAGTGCGTTAGCAATGGCTGACCTACTGGATGGGTGTCCTATTGCCGCAAGGGAACACTGTAGCTCCGGATTAGTGACCATGGGGTTCTTGTTCACCTCTCTGACAAAGGCCCTTCTTCCCCAGTTACTCAGCTTTGTCAGACGGCCAGATCTAGGAAGGGTCCTGGCGGTTCCAAACTTCTTGCATTTCCGAATAATCGAGACCACTGCTTTTCGGGACCTTCAATGCTGCTGAAATTCTTTTGTCGACTGGTTAGAGCGTCTGCCTCACAGTTCTGAGGACCTGGGTTCAATCTCCGGCCCCGCCTGTGAGGAGTTTGCATGTTCTTTTTTCTCCGGGCACACTGGTTTCCTCCCACATCCCAAAAACATGCATGGTCGGTTAATTGAAAACTCTAAATTGCCCGTAGGTGCGAATGGTTGTTTGTTTATATGTGCCCTGCGATTGGCTGGCAACCAGTTCAGGGTGTACCCTGCCTCCTGCCCGAAGATAGCTGGGATAGGCTCCAGCACTCCTGCGACAATTTTTTTTCCAAGATGGCGCCTACCAGTGTGGTTGCCTCGGTAACGCGCTCTCTAGTATTGTCTTTGTTTTTGTGTTTTTCGTCCGTCTTTGGAGACCTTACACGACTCACTTACACAAGGGGAGACCTGCTAACCATCAAGGAGGCTACTCCGGACTTTCTGTCACCAACTTTAGAATATCCGCTCAGTTTTTTCCCCCGAGTTACTCACCGGAGCGGCGTCCGCGGTTTTCGGCGCATGGAGACGGAAGCAGCGCCACAGACGGAAGCGAGCCGGCATTCAGGTGAAACTCCGCATGAGAGGACACAGATTGGCGTTCCCGTCGATCCACCTCGCGAATGTACGCTCCCTACCCAACAAAATGGACGAGCTTCATCTTCTGTTAAAGACCAGTAAAGACTTCGGATGTTCCGCGGCCATGTGCTTCACGGAGACCTGGCTTTGCGACGCTGTACCCGATGGCGCCGTAATGCTTCCCGGCTTCCACATTCATCGAGCGGACCGCGACATGGAATCATCGGGGAAAACAAAGGGCGGCGGGATATGCCTCTATATCAACGAAAAATGGTGTACGGACGTCACGGTGCTCAGCACACACTGCAGCCCGCATTAGGAGTCGCTATTCTTAAACTGTAAACTATTCTTCTCGCCACGTGAGTTCGCATCATTCTTACTGGCTGGAGTCTATATAACGCCTCAAGCTAACACGAACGCCGCATTGCTAACGCTCGCCGAACAAGTCAACGAAATTGAAAAAAAACACCCAGACTCACCCCTCATTATTCTCGGGGACTTTAACAAAGCTAAACTCAACCACGAACTCCCTAAATACAAGCAGCACATCGACTGTCCTACCAGGGAAAATAATACTTTAGACCACTGCTACACTACGGTAAAAAACGCATACCGTGCTATACCTCGTGCAGCCCTGGGCTCGTCTGATCACTGCTTAATTCACTTAATACCGACGTACAGGCAAGAACTTAAATGTGCGAAGCCTACAGTGAAAACAGTCAAAAAGTGGATCAATGAAGCCAAGATGGAACTTCAAAGCTGTTTAGACTGCACAGACTGGAGTGTCTTTGAAAATTCAGCTGGCAGCCTGGATGAATATACGGACACTGTCACATCCTATATCAGTTTCTGTGAAGAGGTTTGTGTACCAACAAAATCATTTTGCACATTCAACAACAATAAGCCGTGGTTCACTGCTAAACTTAAGCAGCTTCGCCAAGCTAAGGAGGACGCATATCAGAGCGGGGACAGGGCCCTGTATAATCGAGCTAGAAACCAGTTGACTAAAGAAATTAACATTGCAAAGAGGAACCATGCAGCAAAGTTGGAAAAACAGTTTAGCGAAAACGACTCTAAATCAGTCTGGCATGCATTCCAATCGCTGACTAATTACAAGCGACGATCCCCCCAAGCTGAGAACAATAGCACACTAGCCAACGACTTGAATACCTTCTACTGCAGATTTGAAAAGGACAGTTTCACACCACACACCCACCCAGCCGCACCCACGACCACAATCACACCTCTGACTTCTGCGGTAACCATCCATGAACAGGATGTGAGACGCATCTTCAAACAACAGAAGATTAACAAAACGGCAGGCCCGGACCATGTGTCCCCATCCTGCCTCAAAGTCTGCGCAGACCAGCTCGCTCCAGTCTTCACTCAGATCTTCAATAGATCTCTGGAAATGTGCGAAGTTCCATCCTGTTTCAAACGCTCCACCATCATTCCAGTCCCCAAGAAACCTGCAATCTCGGGTCTGAATGACTACAGGCCTGTCGCTTTGACATCTGTGGTCATGAAGTCCTTTGAACGTCTCGTGCTGGACCACCTCAAGAGTGTCACAGGTCCCCTGCAGTTTGCCTACCAAGCGAACAGGTCTGCGGATGATGCAGTCAACATGGGACTGCACTTCATCCTAGAACACCTCGACAGTGCAGGGACCTACGCGAGGATCCTGTTCGTGGACTTCAGCTCAGCGTTCAACACCATCATCCCTGAACTCCTTTCATCCAAGCTTCTCCAGCTCAGCCTCACACCTGCCATCTGCCAGTGGATTTACAGCTTTCTGACGGGCAGGACACACCAGGTCAGACTGGGGGAGGCCACCTCATCCACACACAGCATCAGCACTGGGGCGCCCCAAGGTTGTGTCCTCTCTCCGCTGCTCTTCTCTCTGTACACGAACGACTGCACCTCAGCGAACCCGACTGTCAAACTCCTGAAGTTTGCAGATGACACCACTGTCATCGGCCTCATCAAGGACGGTGACGAGTCTGCATATCGACAGGAAGCGGAGCGGCTGGAGCTGTGGTGCGGCCGACACAACCTGGAGCTGAACACGCTCAAGACTGTGGAGATGATCGTGGACTTCAGAAGGCATCCTTCGCCACAGCTGCCCCTCACGTTGTCCAGCTGCCTTGTGTCAACCGTCGAGACCTTCAAGTTCCTGGGAATTACAATCTCTCAGGACCTGAAGTGGGCGACCAACATCAACTCCGTCCTCAAAAAGGCCCAGTAGAGGATGTACTTCCTGCGGCTTCTGAGAAAGCATGGTCTGCCACCGGAGCTGCTGAGACAGTTCTACACAGCGGTCATCGAATCAGTCCTGTGTTCTTCCATCACAGTCTGGTTTGGTGCTGCTACAAAAAAGGACAAACTCCGACTGCAACGGACAATCAAAACTGCTGAAAGGATTGCCGGTACCCCCTACCCACCATTGAGGACTTGCACGCTGCCAGAACTAAGACAAGGGTGTGCAGAATCCTCTCGGACCCTCCGCACCCCGGTCACCAGCTCTTCCAGCTCCTTCCCTCAGGTAGGCGCTACTGATCAATGCAAACTAGAACTAGTAGACATTCCAACAGCTTCTTCCCTCTTGCGATCAACTTCTTAAACACGTAACCTATAATTCCATTACAACAAGCTGGCAATTTTTTGACTTGAGTTCGTTGTCACATTTCTGTGGGGCCAATTATGTATTACTCGTGTACTCACTGTCACCATGCTGCACTATTTGTATATACTGGCCACTCATGCCAGAGTAGCATCTGCTCCATTTGCACACTGATTGAGGAGTATCTGTAACATTTGCACAACCAACATTGTCCCAGATTATCGCACTACTCGTCACTTTAAACCGGATACAATCCTTGAAGTCTCAGCGCCCTTTGCACAATGGTCATTGCACCGGACTATTGCAATATTAGTCATTCAAACTGCTCTAAGTGCTAGAGGACTCTGCATCTTTTTGCACAATTGTTTTTTGTCAATGTCTTTATGTCTCCAAAGTGTTCTGTAAATTGACTTTCTGTTGTACTAGAGCGGCTCCAACTACCGGAGACAAATTCCTTGTGTGTTTTGGACATACTTGGCAAATAAAGATGATTCTGATTCTGATTCTGATAAGCGGCTCAGAAACTGGATGGATGGATGGATAAAAATGGTGGTTGGGTTTAGAGTATAGCACAGAGAAACTTTTTTTATTCGTCTTGGGGCGTACATACAGTGGGTACGGAAAGTATTCAGACCCCCTTAAAATTTTCACTCTGTTTTTTTTGCAGCTATTTGCTAAAATGATTGAAGTATTTTTTTACCCCTCATTAATGTACACCCAGCATCCCTTATTGACAGAAAAAAACTGAATTGTAGAATTTTTTGCACATTTATTAAAAAAGAAAAACTGAAATATCACATAGCCATAAGTATTCAGATCCTTTGCTCAATATTTAGTCGAAGCACCCTTTTGAGCTAATACAGGATGAGTCTTTTTGGGAATTATGCAACAAGTTTTTCACATCTGGATTTGGGGATCCTCTGCCATTGCTCCTTGCAGATACTCTCCAGTTCTGTTAGGTTGGATGGTGATCGTTGGTGGACAGCCATTTTCAGGTCTCTCCAGAGATGCTCAATTGGGTTTAAGTCAGGGCTCTGGCTGGGCCATTCAAGAACAGTCACGAATTGTTCTGAAGCCACTCCTTCGTTATTTTAGCTGTGTGCTTAGGGTCATTGTCTTGTTGGAAGGTGAACCTACGGCCCAGCCTGAGGTCCTGAGCACCCTGGAGAAGGTTTTCGTTCAAGATATCATTGTACTCGGCCGCATTCATCTTCCCTTCGATTGCATCCAGTCGTCCTGCCCCTGCAGCTGAAAAACACCCCCACAGCATGATGCTGCCACCACCATGCTTCACTGTTGGGACTGTATCGGACAGGTGATGAGCAGTGCCTGGTTTTTCCACAAATACTGCTGAGAATTAAGGCGAAAAAGTTCTGTATTGGTCTCATTAGACCAGAGATTCTTATTTCTCACCATCTTGGAGTCTTTCGGGTTTTTTTTTTATTTTTTATTTTTTAAGCAAACTCCATGCGGGCTTTCATGTGTCTTGCGCTGAGGAGAGACTTCCGTCGGGCCACTCTGCCATCAAGCCCCGACTGGTGGAGGGCTGCAGTGATGGTTGACTTTCTAGAACTTTCTCTCATCTCTCCCGACTGCATCTCTGGAGCTTAGCCGCAGTGTTCTTTGGGTTCTTCTTCACCTCTCTCACCAAGGCTCTTCTCCCCCTATTGCTCAGTTTGGCCGAACGTTTTCCATTTCCATAAGTGCAGCAGAATTTTTTGTCACCTTGGCCAGATCTGTGCCTTGCCACAATTCTGTCTCTGAGCTCTTCAGGCAGTTCCTTTGACCTCATGATTCTCATTTGCTCTGACATGCACTGTGAGCTGTAAGGTCTTATATAGACAGGTGTGTGGCTTTCCTAGTCCAATCAGTATAATTAAACACAGCTGGACTCCAATGAAGGTGTAGAACCATCTCAACAATGATCAGCACCAGAGTTAAATATGAGTGTCACAGCAAAGGGTCTCAATGCTTATGGCTGTGTGATATTTTTCTTTTTTAATAAATCTGCAAAAATTTCAACAATTCCGTATTTCTGTCAATATGGGGTACTGTGTGCACATAAATGAGGAAAAAAAGAACTGAAATGATTTTAGCAAATGGCTGCAATATTACAAAAGGTGAAAGATTTAAGGGGGTCTGAATACTTTCCGTACCCACTGTATACACACATACGCACACACACACACACACACACACACACACAGTCCCCTCCAAAAGTATTGGAAGGGCAAGGTCAATTCCTTTATTTTAGTTGTATATTGAAAACATTTTGGGTTTCAGATCAAAACATGAATATGAGATAAAAGTTCAGAATTCCAGCTTTTACAGTAACTTTTTTTTCCAGAAGCAAGACAACAGTGACAAACGAAGCAAATTTTTCTCATCTTAAATAAAGTGCACAAAGTGATCACTAAAAATACTGTTCAAATACTCCAAAACAAAATTGTATAAACGTATACCTTCTGTGCACTCTTCTTTTTGAAAAAAACAGTTGGCCTTAAGTAGAAAAATAAGCCACCCTGTACAGAACAAATTTTTTTGTCCTGTTCGGCTGTTAGGTCAAGCAGAAAGGGGGATCTGTATCCCCTTTATGCTGGAACAGTTTTACTGTGTCACAGTGGACTTTTTAAGCTGCCACTGTGGTTTCTAAGTATTGTAATCGCTATTTATTGAGAATCAAAGTCGATCAGTCGAACAGGTTTGAAAAAAGGAGTAAGAAAAGAAGACAACAAAAGACAAAGCACTCGCTGGTAAACAAGATGATGAAAGTAAATTTTTCTAATTTTTGTTTAAGAAAGGTATTGTTTATATTTTTTGCTTTTAATACACTTCTTCTGTGACTTAACTCATTTAACATTTTAATATAATACAACCCGAATTCCAAAGAAGTTGCGACGTTGTGGTAAACATAAATAAAAACAGAATACATTGATTAGCAAATCATTCATTCATTCATTCATCTACTGTTCCGCTTATCCTCACCAGGGTCGCGGGCGTGCTGGAGCCTATCCCAGCTAACTTTGGGCGAGAGGTGGGGTACACCCTGAACTGGTCGCCAGCCAATCCCAGGGCACATATAAACAAACAACCATTCACACTCACATTCACACCTACGAGCAATTTAGAGTCTTCATTTAACCTACCCTGCATGTTTTTGGGATGTAGGAGGAAACCGGAGTGCCCGGAGAAAACCCACGCAGGCACGGACGGGGAGAACCTGCAAACTCCACACAGGCGGGGCCGGGATTTGAACCCCAGTCCTCAGAACTATGAGGCAGATGTGCTAACCAGTCTCCACTGTGCCGTGATTTGCAAATCATGTTCAAACTGATAAACTTTATTGTTTTTAGCAAATAATCATTAACTTAGGATTTTATGGCTGCAACACGTTCCAAAAAAGCTGGGACAGGTGGCAAAAAAGACTGAGAAAGTTGAGGAATGCTCATCAAACACCTGTTTGGAATATCCCACAGGTGAACAGGCTAATTGGGAACAGGTGGGTTCCATGATTGGAGCTTCCCTGACTTGCTCAGTCATTCACAAGCAAAGATGGGGCGAGGTTCACCACTTTGTGAACAAGTGCGTGAGAAAATAGTCGAACAGTTTAAGGACAGTGTTCCTCAACGTACAATTGCAAGGAAATTAGGGATTTCATCATCTACGGTCCATAATATCATCAAAAGGTTCAGCGAATCTGGAGAAATCACTGCATGTAAGCGGCAAGGCCGAAAACCAACATTGAATGCCCGTGACCTTCGATCCCTCAGGCGGCACTGCATAAAAAAACCGACATCAATGTGTAAAGGATATCACCACGTGGGCTCAGGAACACTTCAGAAAACCAATGTCAGAAAATACAGTTCGGCGCTACATCCGTAAGTGCATCTTGAAACTCTACTATGCAAAGTAAAAGCCATTTATCAACAACACCCTGAAACGCTGCCGGATTCTCTGGCCCTGAGCTCATCTAAGATGGACTGATGCAAAGTGGAAAAGTGTTCTGTGGTACGAGGAGTCCACATTTCAAATTGTTTTTGGAAATTGTGGACGTCGTGTCCTCCAGGCCAAAGAGGAAAATAACCATCTGGACTGTTATGGACGCAAAGTTCAAAAGCCAGCATTTGTGATGGTATGGGTCTGTGTTGTTGCCAATGGCATGGGTAACTTACACATCTGTGAAGGCACCATTAATGCTGAAAGGTGCATACAGGTTTTGGAGAAACATATGCTGCCATCCAAGCAACGTCTTTTTTATGGACGCCCCTGCTTATTTCAGCAAGACAGTGCCAAACCACATTCTGCACGTGTTACAACAGTGTGGCTTCATAGTATGGCCTGCCTGCAGTCCAGACCTGGCTCCCATTGAAAATGTGTGGCACATTATGAAGCGTAAGATACAACAATGGAGACCCCGGACTGTTAAACAGTTGAAGCTGTACATCAAGCAAGAATGGGAAAGAATTCCACCTACAAAGCTTCAACAATCAGTGTCCTCGGTTCCCAAACGTTTATTGAATGTTGTTAAAAGAAAAGTTGATGTCACACAGTGGTAAACATGACCCTGTCCCAGCTTTTTTGGAACGTGTTGCAGCCATAAAATTCTAAGTTAATGATTATTTGCTAAAAACAATAAAGTTTATCAGTTTGAACATTCAATATCTTGTCTTTGTAGTGTATTCAATTAAATATAGGTTGAACATGATTTGCAAACCATTGTGTTCTGTTTTATTTATCAACATCCCAACGTCATTGGAATTGGGGTTGTACATCATAAAATAGGCTCCAGCATGCCCGCGACCCTAGTGAGGATAAAGCAGTATAGAAAATGGATGGATGGATCATAACATTTTAATGTACTTTCCATGGTATTAGACACACATAATGTATTATAGAAAGGTCTTAGCACAATTGATACTTTTTGAGTTGGCAAAAGTCACAAATACACAGTTTAATAACTTTACAAAGTGTTATGGATGGCACGCGTTGTGTGTGCATGTGTGTGCTATGCTAGCGGGCGGCCGGAGACAGCGGCTTGCTTGCTTGCGCTGCTAGGTCAAGTGACGGCACGAAACACGAGAAGGGGGAGGAGGAGCCTAGAGCGCCTGCTTGAGTGCTTGCCGTTCAGTGCTGACTTCTGCTAAGTCGTGATGGATCGAAACACGGGAGGGGAGATGAGGAACAAAGCTCCGCGCTGAGACAGAAACGGCGAGTCTGCCATCTCCTGTTTGATGAAACCAAAACAGTGCATGCAAGAGTGAAACAGAAACTACTGTACCAATATTTCCAGGCTAGTATAGATCCGATCCAATACTGACTTGGTATCGATATTATCGTTAGTTTGGCTCGATCCGCCCACCACTAATGGGCACCGTAGTTCTTCTGAGTATGCTGAATCATCATTTCAGTTCGTTCAAAAGATGCGTTCAAAAGGTTTGTTCACGAAATCATTCAATTATTTTTCACAGAATCATTCAAGTGCTTCTTCATTCAACACTCAATATGTTCACCGAAGGACCATGCATTGTTGTTGTCACATATTGTTAAACTAGGAAAGGCGGTGAGATTTTAACTATAATTAAATAAATAAATAAACCTTTAGATAAATTACCACCTACCTATCTCTATCTCAGCATGCTCTCGAACACCCGGCTTCGGTTGTGACTCGTGAACATGTGTGCAATGAGCTCAGTTACCGCACATGTCCTTTCGCGTCCCCTTACGTCCAGCCAGGCTCCCGCCGGCCGGTGAGACTTTTCTGCATTCCACCGTGGTGGAAAGCGTCGCTGACACCAGCACCCGCCACCCGGGTTTCATGCTCACTCACCTGACTGTTATTGTCATCCGATTAGTGTAAAGCTTCTTTGAGTCTCTTGAGAAGCGCTATTTATTTTAGTATTATTACACAAAAAGCTGCATTAGAGACACAGAGTGGATATGTATGTGTAAATATGTACGTTTTATTTTAAATTTCTTAATATTTTCAAATAAGCCCCACTCCCCATCCCCCCCATCTTAAACTCCCTGCTTCTGCCACTTCAGTTTGCCATGCACTGGCAAATGAATCTCGCATGACTTTATGTGTAGTCTGTTAAGATTATGGAGACGCCGTCCGACCCACGCCCCGTGTGTTCTTGTTTCCATGTGCTTGACTGACTCAACATTATCCGTTAGCTTGAAGAAACGGCTGCCAGTGAAAGCTATCCCCAAGAGGACGTCAGGAAGAGCGGTTAAAATCACTCATGACTATGTTCACTGCGTAGTACGTCATTCCAACGCGAACGAATCACTCATCGTAATAGTTTGCAGTGAACTTCCGAATGAATCACTGCATACGTACTTGTACATCGCTCTTTAGCGGATCATGAACGAATAAGTTCGACGAACGAATCACTCGTGTGTATTGGATCGTGAAAGAATAAGTTCAACGAATGAATCACTTGTGTCTAACGGTTTGTGAACGAATAAGTTCAACGAACGAATCACACGTGTCTCATGGATCGCGAATGAAGAAGTTCAACGAACGAAGGACTCGTCTAACGGATCGCAAACGAAGTTCAACAAACGAATCACTCATGTCTTACGGATCGCGAACGAAGAAGTTCAACGGATGAATCATTTCATGAACTGATTGACTTGATTACGTTCACTAAAAAGATTTGTTCTTTTGAACGAAACAACCCTATGGCTAACGTGTCAATGAACACGGAGGAGTTGAGAAATGCATCTGCAAAGCCGCCGCAATGTTAAAAATAATCAGTAGAGTGCACGACAATGATATATATGTTATCAAATAACTTGCGTCTTCAATATTAAGAATAATGCTGCAGTGCCAAACTTATACACTAAAGTGCTTCACAGTCTCACAATAGTATTTCCATGTGTATTTCTATAATAACTAGCGTCTTCAATATTAAGAATAATGCTGCAGTGCCAAACTTATACACTAAAGTGCTTCACAGTCTCACAATAGTATTTCCATGTGTATTTCTACATCGCGGATTTCACCTATTCCGGGGGTGGTCTGGAACCTAACCCCCGTGATAAAGAAGGTACAACTGTTACACTTTGGACATTGACCAGTGTCATGGAATGGATTGTGTTCACTTTTGGTTAAGGTTGGGATTTCAGTTTTTTTTTTTTTTTTTTTAAATAGCCTTACCTCATCATCCATCCATTTTCTACACCGCTTATCCTCACTCGGGTCGTGGGTATGCTGGAACCTATCCCACCTAACTACGGGCAGGAAGTGGGGTACCCCCTGAACTGGTTGCCAGCCAATCACAGGGCACATATAAATAAACAACATTCATAACTACGGACAATTCAAGTCTTCAGTTAACCTACCATGCATGTTTTTGGGATGTGGGAAGAAACAGGAGTACCCGGGAAAAGCCCACGCAGGCACGGGGAGAACATGCAAACTCTACACAGGCGAGGTCGGATTTGAACTATGGGCCTCAGAACTGTGAGGCGGATCTGCTAACCAGTTGTCCACCGTGCCGCCCCAGACCTAATCCTCACTATTAATTTTCTGATCACTTACTTCACTGCCTTCACCCACCCTGTCGCTTTCACTTCCTCAAATATTGTCTATGTGTGGTCATAGCATGTATCAAAGCCACTGTACAAATGTGTTGCCATTAGGTGTGGTTATACCATGAAGGGTGAAGAAAGGTGTCAGGAGCCTTCTGCTGGAGTGGACACCACTGGAAAGCGGCCCAAACGTAAATGCCTGCAGTGGCACCCACTGCTCTCTAAAAAGGCATTGGATTTCTCTGAGGAGGAAGAGGAGGAGGAAGAAGAGGATGAAGAGGAGCTTGTGCAGGTGATTTTGTGTTTTTTGCTTGTCCATTTAATGAAGAACTTTTTCCACATAAATGGCAGTGAAAACAAGGGCATTTTTTAAAATCTCAGAATGTATTAAAATTAAATAACTATAATCTGTTATTGGTCTTCTGTGCTCGTCATGGATTGTCCATAACGAACACATTAGAGTGTCCACATGTGCACTTGGTACCAGGACACCCTGGGCCGCAGTTTGATGATCGACTTTGTGGTCATGTCATCGGACTTGGGGCCGCATGTCATGGACACTCAGGTAAAGAGAGTGGTGGAGCTGTCAACCTATCACCACCAACTCCCACTTTCGGCAGAACTTGAAGCACATACCGGGGGAAGCTGGGGACACATTGAGTCCCAGTGGACCATATTACACGGCTCCATTATTGAGGCGACCGTCCGGAGCTGAGGCCATAAGGTGGTCGTGGCGGTAATCCCCGAAACCATTGGTGGACACCAGCAGTAAGGGATGCCGTCAAGCTGAAGAAGGAGTCCTATCGGGCCTTTTTGCCTTGTGGGAGTCCAGAGGCAGCTGATGGGCACTGGTTAGCCAAGCAGAATGCAGCTTTGGTGGTCGCTGAGGCATAAAACTTGGGCGTGAGAGGAGTGTGGTGAGGCCATGGAGAACGACTTCCGGACGGCTCTGGTCCACCATCCGGCGACTCAGGAGGGGGGAAGCAGTGCACCATCAACACTGTATAGTGGGGGATGGGGAGCTGCTGACCTCAACTCATGACGTTGTGAGTCGGTGGGCTGAATACTTTGAAGGCCTCCTCATTTCTACTAACACACCTTCCTATGAGGAAGTCTGTGGACCTTTGAGGACTTTGATATCTGAGGCGGGCTCTCCTATCTTGGGGGTTTAGGTTACCGAGGTGGTTAAAAATCTCCTTGGTGGCAGGGCTCCGGGGGTGGATGAGATCGGCCCGGAGTTTCTAAAGGCTCTGGATGTTGTGGGGCTGTCCTGGTTGACACACCTCTGCAGCATCGCGTGGACATCGGGGACAGTGCCTCTGGACTCGCAGATCAGGGGAGTTCGCCCAACCAGTCTACATGAGTTGTGGGCTTGGAAAAGACGTTTGACCGTGTCCTTTGGGGAGTCCTGTGGCGTGTGTCCCAGAAATATGGGGTACCGGACCCCATGATGAGGGCCGTTCGGTCCCTCTACGACCGGTATCAGAGTTTTGTCCGCATTGCTGGCAGTAAGTCGAATATGTTTCCAGTGAGAGTTTGCCTTTGCCAAGGCTGCCCTTTTTCACCGATTCTGTTCATTACCTTCATGGACAGAATTTGTAGGCTCAGCAGAGTATCCGGGCTCTCCCTTAGAGATAGGATGAGAAGCTTGGGAGATGCTCAGAATCGAGCCGCTGCTCCTCCGCATCGAGAGGAGCCAGAGGAAGTGGCTCAGCATCTGATTAGGATGCCCCCTGGAGGCCTCCCTGGTAGGTCTTCTGGACCCTCCTACTGAGAGGAGGCCCCAGGGACGACCCAGGACACGGTGGAGTGGACACGCTGGAAAGACTATGTCTCTCGGCTGGCCTGGTAACGCCTCGGGATTCTCCCGGAAGAGCTGGTCGAAGTGGCTGGGGAGAGGGAAGTCTAGGATTTTCCTGCTTGAGCTGCTGCCTCACGACCCGACTTTGGATAAGATGAAGAAAATGGATGGATGGATGGATGAATGGATTAAAATGTTTTCAGCAACCACTGCATTGTGACCAGGGCCAGGTGTCTCAAGGCCAGGGTGGTGGCACACCAGCGGAAGGACATGAGGACGCAAATGAACAGCGAGTTCGTCGGCCGATGAATGCCTTTCTTCTCTTCTGCAAACGCCATCGTTCCCTGGTGCGACATGAACACCCTCGTTTGGACAACCGAGGGGCCACCAAGATCCTGGCTGACTGGTGGGCTGTGTTGGAGCCTCCAGAGAAGCTGAAATACACCAATATGGCCAAGGAGGTGGGAACTGTTTGTTCATCTTAGACAATCATGAAGTATGAATTGATATAAAGTAGGGGTGTAACGATTTGTTTCAGCAACGATTTTATTCGTATTACGATTCGTGGTTACCGATTCAATTCAGGGACGACATTGGTTCGTTTAGAATGTCACGATCCGAAATGATAGAGTGGCTGGAAATCACTTCAGTAACTTGTTAGCCAAAAATTCATCCAGTGTGACTGAATTAAATTCCTGCATACGGGACAGTGCAGGTGACATTTCTTAGATTCCTGTTGTTTCTTGTAAGGGAATCAGGTAAAAATGAATTATGGTCATTAAATACAAAGATTCTCATGATGTACAGTGGAGGAAGTACTTATTTGATCCCTCACTGATTTTGTAAGTTTATCCACCGAGAGACATGAACTGTCCATAATTTTAATGGTAGGTGTATTTTAACTGGGATAGATGGAATATCAAAAAGAAAATATAGAAAATCACATAAAATAAATTATTGAAATTATTGGGGGAAATACGTTTTTGTTGTTGTTGGCCAGTACAGAGGTCAGACGTTTCTTGTAGTTGATCACCAGATTTGTGCACATCTCGGGAGGACTTTTGGACCAGTCCTCTTTTGGACCGCTCCTCTTTACAGATCCTCTCCAAATCTTTAAGGTTTCCAACTTGAAGCTTCAGCTCCCTCTTCAGATTTTCTATGAAATTTAGGTCTGGAGACTGGCTAGGCCACTCCATGAGCTTATTGTACTTCTTCTTTAGCCACTCTTTCATTTCCTTGGCTGTGTGCTTTGGGTCATTGTTGTGCTGGAAGCCCCATCCACAACCCATTTTATGTTTTCTGTGTGAGAGGAGGAGGTTGTCATCCAGGATTTCACGATTCCATCCATATTGGTGCGGTGAAGTTGACGTGCAGAGAAACATCCCCAATGCATAATGCTTCCACCTCCATGCTTGACGGTGGGGAACGGACCACATCACCTTCTCCCAATCATTCTCTGATTCATTCAGGTGTACATTGGAAAACTTTGGACGGGCCTGTGCATGTTCCTTTTTGAGTAGGGCGCGATCTTACAGGCGCTGCAAAATTGTAATCCTTAACGCCATAAGGTGTTACTGTTTTTCTTAGTGACTGTGGTCCCAGTTGCCTTGGGATTCATTAACAAGCTCCTCCCATGTGGTTCTGGACTGATGCCTAACCTTTCTCATGATCATTGATACCCCACAAGGTGAAATCTTGCGAGGAGACCCAGATCAAGGGAGATTGACAGTCATTTTATGTTTATTCCATTTTCTAATACTTCTACCAACAGTTGTCTCCTTCTCCCCCAGCATCTTACCAATGGTCTTGTAGCCCATTCCAGCCTTGTGCAGGTCTACAATCTTGTCCCTGATGTTCTTAGAAAGTTCTTTGGTCTTACCCATGATGGAAAGGTCAGTGTCTGATTGATTGATTCTGTGGACAAGTGTCTTTATACAGGTAACAAGTTGAGATAGGTGTCTTTCAGGCAGCTTTTTTTAAAAACCTCTCTTGTCCAGCTGCATGGCCTTGCAGAATGGTGGATGGTGCTGGAACAGTTTTGCCATGCAAGAGGGGAGTTTGAAATACTCCCTCTGTCTATTTCTATTTTTTAAAATTATTCTGATGTTTATTGAAAATGCAGCCAGACAGAAAAGGATTTTAGGGGACAGACAGGAATTGGTGAATAGGGGTGCGAATCACAGCAGAACAATAGTTTGACAGTTTAGATAGTTGACCAAATCGTGTTCTTTTTTGCGGATGAGGGGGTGGGGGACCCGGTGAGGACACCCGATGAGGACACCCAGTGAGGACATGCTATAACTAACCAAGAGAACAAGATGAGAGAGGACAGAAAAGGACAGGACAGGATGTGGGAAATGAGCAAGGCAGTGCTACTGACGAGTGTTGTGGTGGGATTCTTTTTAGTGTCTAAACACCTGTAAGAACCTGTGAGTTGATATGTTAGTATAACCTGTGTTGATATTAGTGGTCCCAAGCAGTTAAAGCCTACACCGTGTCTATCGAACTTATTAGTGAATGAACACCATATCACATGCATGTTCGTCAACTGGTGTATTGAGTTGCACATTGGGTAAGGGGGGGCCAAGCCAGCGAGCCCGTTCAGCGGGGGACACAACCAGGGGGACGCCACCCACTCCCCAGGACCCAAGGGTGCCCTGACGCCACCCACCCCCCATCCCAACCGAAGCATCCCGACCAGTCCCAAAGGGAGGGGCGCCCCCCACACCGAATCTCCCTCCGAGCCCCACCCAGCGCGCCCCACCACTGCCACCACTCCCACCACCCCCGGAGAGCATGGGGCGGTGTGGTGGGGTGTTGAGCATTAAAATTGAGAAGACTGGTGGGGTGGGGCGAGACGGACACAGGGCAATGACAACCCGTAACACCCACACCCAGCCCAACCAGCTCCCCAAAGAATGTGCGAATGTATGTGGTGCATTAAACACTGCTCTCCCCCCACCGACAGGTGTATGATGCATTAAAACTGGAAGACCAGCAGGGCAGAGAAAGGGGGGCATACCGAAAACCAGCACAGATGTGCCAGTACCCGGCCAGGCGCTTGCCCCATCATGTCTCGTGCCAGTCCCTCAGGGGACCCTGAAGGAGATGTGAAAGTGCGAAGTATGGGCAGTCTGAGTACTAAAAATGTGCAGTGAATGTGAAGAAAGAGGCCAGACTCCTGCTGGTCCGGCCCTCCCCCGCTGGCTGGAAGACCTTAGAGAAAAGGGGGGCAGCCGCTCCCCACCTCACTGAGACCCTACCACAAGCCTGATGTCAGCCAGGGACCCCACACAACCAGAGGGAGAGAGGGGCGATGCCTGTGTCCTCCTTTTTCATCTTCCCGGAGACCCCCATCTACCAGGAGGGCAACACGGATACAACCAGACCCAAGAGAAGTAGGGGGAAACAGGCCCAGCATCCCCAGAGGCCCACATTGCAAATCCAGAAGGATAGGGCTTCAAGCACATGCAAGTGACCCTATGGCGTGCACAGGGGTCTAAAATGAGAAGATATGATTTGGTCACATTACATTACATTTACGTTACAGTAATTTTTTTTAGCGATTGCTAAAATTACAAGTATTGCTTGAGCATGTTTATTTGGAAGATATATACCTTTTAAATCACCCAGTAGAAAATTAGGATAAATCGGAATCCTACAGTTAAAAACTGAGTAAAGTTTCTGTGTATCTAGTGACCAGAAGCGCTGTACGGGTGTACAATGCCAAAGAGCATGAAAATACAGTAAGTGTCTAGAGCGTTTTCAGTGCAATGATTGCATATGTTTGATTTTGAAAAGCCCATTATATGCCTACTATATTGGGTATCGTGACATTGAATTGGATTAGCTGTAAATTTGTTGTCATTGAGAATGTATTTCTGCAGATTTGTGCCCAGTAATCATTGTCAGTATACACTGAGAGGTAGACTTTTCTAGCAAGCTGATAAAATGACTGCAATAATCTGATTCTTAAAACAATTGTGGCGTTCGAGACTTTGGTGCTATAGCTGTCTATCTGTTCTAATTACAGCCAAGATTGTTGTTCAATATTTGGATGTAACCATTTAATGAGGTACTGTATGTAGGTAGCTGGGCTAATTCTTTTTTTCTTTTTTTTAGTCGTCGTCTTCTTTTTGTTTCGGCTTGTCCCTTTAAGGGTCGCCACAGCGTGTGATCCTTTTCCATGTATGCCTATCTTCTGCATCCTCCTCTCTAACCCAGCTGCCCTCGTGTCTTCCCTCACAACATCCATCACCCTTCTCTTTGGTCTTCCTCTAGCTCTCTGGCCTGGCAGCTCCATCCTCATCATCCTTCTACCAATATACTTAATATCTCTCCTCTGTGGACGTGTCCAAACCATCTCAGTCTGGTCTCTCTAACTTTATCTCTAAACATCGAACCTTGCCTGTCCCTATGATGAGCTCATTTCTAATTGTGTCCAACCTGGTCACTCCTAGAGGGAACCTCAACATCTTAATTTCCGCCACCTCCAGCTCTGCTTCCTGTTTTCTCTTTAGTGCCACTGTCTATAATCCGTACATCATGGCTGGCCTCACCACTGTTTATAAACTTTGCCCTTCATCCTAGCAGAGACTCTTCTGTCACATAACACACCTGACACCTTCCTCCACCCGTTCCAACCACTTGGACCCGTTTCTTCACTTTCTTACCACACTCACCATTGCTCTGGACTGTTGAACCCAAGTATTTAAAGTCCTCCACCCTTGCTATCTCTTCTCCCTGCAGCCTCACTCTTCCCTCTCCACCCCTCTCATTCATGCACATATATGCTGTTTTACATCGGCTAATCTTCATTCCTCTTCTTTCCAGTGCATGCCTCCATCTTTCTAACTGTTCCTCCACCTGCTCCCTGGTTTCACTGCATATCACAATGTTGATGTTGTTGCAGTCTATTTCTTCCAATTCTAGCCAAGAATCATACTCCTCATTGTGGTGCAACCATTTGGTGAGGTATTGTAATTGGTTAGCTAAATAATATTGTTAAAGTTGGGAGCATTTAGGCCTCCCTCCTGTTTACTTTTCTGAAGAGTGGACAGACTAATTCTATTTTTCTCTTTTTTCAATAAAAAATTATTACAGCAGAATCTAAGGTTTGACAAGTGCGCAAGAGGAGTTTTGAGCGACTTTTCTGTTTCGTGTGTGTGGAAACAAGCATAGCAGAAAAGCAGACAGACAGGAGTGGGAATTCATGCTGGTGGCATGTGTGATTCCGTTTTTGTTTGTCTAAGCAAAAGTGGAAAGAATGAAACAAAATACAATACACTTTTGACAATTAATAACGACAACAGATCAAATGAAGTACTTATCTTGAAGAGCCAGAGCGTGACGTTGGCATTACGAAACAGTTGGCCGTCGACATATAGCTTGTTGACAACTACCCACGCTCGTTTGTCTTTCTCACGGTAATTCTTCATTAACAGGTACAAGATTTTACGCCTCTCGTTGATTTCCTTGGGGAACTGATTGTTCATTACAAACGAAGTCACTTTGAGCTTTCGACCTTTTGATTTTACAAACACTTTTTGCTGAAAGTGTTCAAACTTTGCTATGATAGGACATGATTGGTTTCCTGGACGAGGGCCTCCCAATCGGTGGACACGGTGAAAGTTAATCTTGTTGACTGTATCTTGCTGTATCTTGAGCGCGGACATCATGAACTTTTTAATCTGCATCTCGGGGTTTTACCGAGCATTTTCTGTAATGCCGTAAAAAATGAGATTGTTGCGCATGCTTCGTGATTGAATGTCCAGCATAGTTTCTTTCATGAGTTTATATTGCTAAGAGTTTGTAGTTCTGCTGACGTTGACGTCATGTTTGATCGAACCGCAATATTATCTAATCTTAGCTCCTTGACCAGTCGGTGTGTTAACTCCAAGCTCTTTCTGAGTTCGGCAATCTCTTGGCGAAGCAAGTCAAGTGTAATTGACAATTTCTTGATGATTGAGAGGAGGACACTCGTCTGTGTCTCTGTCGAATGAAGTAAATCCTCAGTTGAAGTGGAAGAATCAGCTTTTTTTCCTCATCAGCGGCAGTTCGACGCGAGTCCTCAGATCCTCCATGACAGATGAGTTGCCGTTGATGTAGCTGCGTGGACCGCAAGTGGCTCTACGAGTTACTGCTGCTAGCAAAGCTGGCGAAGGAAAAGAGGAAAGAACAAAGCGACCATCCACTGTTGAAAAATGTTGTCTTGTCATTCATTGCTGCTTTTCCAAGTCTATGGAAGGGGCGCCGACTAGTTTTTTGTCTTCGGAAATCACACAAGCTCTTGTGTTGTCACAGCATGCTCACGTTCCCGACTCCGCCTATTTTTTGTCCTGTTCGGCTGTTAGGTCAAGCAGAATGGAGGATCTGTATCCCAGTTTTACTGTGTCACAGTGGAGTTTTTAAGATGCCGCTGTGGTTTCTTAGTATTATAATGGATATTTATTGAGAAACAGAGTCGATCAGTCGAACAGAACAAGGTTTCTAGAGGGACGTGTGAAAAGAAGACAACAGAAGACAAAGCACTAACTGTAAACGAAATGAGAAAAGTAAATCCTTATATATCTACAACAATGACACATTAGATATGAGTGTTGTATGGGGCAGTAGTGCTACACCCCTGTGCGGTGATGCATCCCTCCGCCGCTCTCCATCCAGCTTGCGATCCAAAAGCCGTTTGTTGATCTTTACGGCGAGAGCGATGAGAGTGTCCAAGTCGGCAGGTCTAGTGGGACCAAATGATTCTTGATGGTGGGAGATAGTCCTTGAAAAATGCATCGAGTAGTGCCCTGTTGTTCCACTGACTCTCAGCTGCTAGAATGCGAAACTCAATTGCGTAATCTGACACCCTGCGCTTGCCTTGTTGTAAGGTGACAAGGTAGCGAACTGCCTCACGATCTGTTGTGGAATACTGAAAAACTTGCTCCATCGTCTTTACGAAAGAAGCCCAAGAGTGACAAGCGGCGGAATTGCGGCTCCATTCAGCAGTAGCCCACGCCTCCGCACTACCAGTCAGGTGGGAAATGACAAAAGCGATCTTTGCACGCTTGGTGGGGAAGGCAGCTGCCTGCAGCTCAAAGTGGAGTTCGCACTGAGTGATAAATGGCTTAATGTTCCCAGAATCTCCAGCGAACCTCTCCGGTCGAGAGAGTTGTGGGCAGACAGCAGCGGAGGTGGCAGGTGGCTGCATGGTGACTGCTTCACCTGGAAACGGTGGTACAGTGGCGGCATCGGGTGCTGTGTCAGCTGGTTCCTTCTTCTGAAGCATATTCATTCGCACTTCAAACTGTGAGGCCACCTTTCTCATAATAGTGGCCTGATGCTCTGACAGACCCTTTAGATGAAGGTGGAGTGCAGCAAGCTGCTCATCCTGCTTCGAGATGCATTGACCTTGCGCTTGAAGGGCTTTGCGCACTGGGTCTGAGTCTGCTGGGTCCATGTTATGGCCAGTTCGTTCTGTCATGAACGGAACAGAGGATAGGACCCAAAAATGCACGACTCCAAAACAAATGGACAGTTTCAAAAAGAGCGGTGCGTTAACTCCAAGCGAGTTTTGAGCTCCGTCTCCTGATGTAATGAATTGCGAAGTGATAGCTTCTTGTCAATGGAGAAGAGAACTTGAATATGGGCGTCGGGTGAGCTGGGTAGTCGATCTTCAGTGCGAGCGGACGAGTTAGGCTTCTGTCTTTTCAGATGGTTTCCTGCGGTTGTCATGGTGGGATCCGCTAGCTTGCATAACGAAGCGATTGAAAGATCCGTCCATTACATCTCGAGTGGCTCCACGATGGTCTCGTGGCGTCACCAGGGATTGGAAAAAAGTAATCAATAATAATCAGCCTCTCAATAAGAGGAACAAAAGTGGATGAGGAGGAAATTAAGTCTTGGGGTTGCTAATCTGATCTTGAAAAATTTCGTCTGGGAAATCTCGCTGTCTCTCGCGGTGTTAGCGCATGTCACGTTGTTTCCACTCCCTTCTCCCTCCCTGTCTTTCATACAGCTAACGAGTTTAGAATAGGAGTACTTTCTTAAGTGAGAGCACTTGTCGTGGGAGCCAAAGTTCTTTATTGTTGGTAAGGGATCAATACTTCATGCAATGAAATGCAAATACATTTTTATCTTTTTTTCTAAGTGTGATTTTCTCGATTTTCTTTTAGATATTCTGTAAAAGAGATGTTGAATTGGTGTTAGAATTATGTGTAGGGTCCTCGGAAAATTGTCTCCACTGTACCTACCGGGACCCAAAGTTTGAGACTCACACTTCTAAACAGTCAAATAGTAATGGCTTGAAGCACTGTGAGGTTTTCTTTCGGAAAATCATTTAGGAATAGGGTTAATAATACATAGAGAGCTAGATAAATTAACAAACCTGCTCCTGAAACAGTAGTTGACCTTTTTGCTGCTACTCCTCTTTTGTGCCACAAACGCGTCTTCTGATTCTGTCGTGTTAGCGGCTGGGGAGCTAAGCTAAGATAGGGAGCTTGAAGGACTTCAAAGTGCACACGGAGAGCCGGGGTCACACACGCGCATCCTTATTGACCTTCTCTGTCGCCGCCTTCTCATCTGCCATCCACCAGAAAGACCGACATATTAAATGTCAAGTGCTTTAAAAACAATACACACGCATACTGTGGTGTCTTTTCCAACCACTAGGGACAATATGTAAAGGAGTGACTGGATGTGGGGAGTAGAATGGGACATGAGGAAGAAAAGTGACAATAAAGAAAGTAGCGTTGTGCTAACTGCTGTGTGCTGACTAAAAAAATCAAGTGAAGTAAAAATAATGTTTCTTGTAAATACAACACATACACAACTTCAAATAAAGTCTTCCCTGTGTAAATCTGATGCGTTATTTCCTAGTATTGATACAATCCATTGATTACCTTTTAAAACGATTGAAATCAATATATTTTTGACCGGAAGGCTAACTTGCCAAGCCCAGATCGATCCAGTTTGACTATAGAAATATAAATCGGAACATCGATTTAATGAATGAATATTTACACCACTAATATACAGTAATCCCTCACTATATCACGGTTCACTTGTGGCGGATTTAGTGCATCGCAGATTTTTTTCAGTTACTTAACTGCACATCTCTAATACAGTTAGCTTTATTGGCTATATGATTTAAATGTGGCAGTCATGACCCACATAAGGTCAATTGGGATCTTATTCTTAGCAGATAAAGAAACCTGACTGAGTTATCTCAATTAAATACATTTAGTCAATCTCAGAATTGCTTGAGGATACAAAGAACATTACCGGAAAGCTACTGTTAAAACACAAACTACCTGTATTTAAATTAACTGTTGTATTGAGGAATAGTCCAGCCAGACATGAAGTTAAGATAATTTTTTTTTAATGCCCAGTTGTACTATAGTCATTAGCACATCCCTAACACTAGTCATTTGTTTAAAATCAATCTGTTATTTTACACCAATGGTTTGACATATGCATTAGTATTTCTGTATTTGAGTGCATTAGTTTAAGCAAAACATGTTCTTGTGTACACCTGAAGTTTTTCCCTCCAATAATGCCGTGGCTCTCCCCCCTAACCCCAAGTGTAATCTGTTACAACATGTATTTGTACATCAAATTCTGAAGGGAGATGCAGTAAGTGCAGGCATGTAATAGTATAGTTATAGTAATAGTAACTTTGGGCTGCTCTGTTTGTGTTGTTTGATGGATTATAATTTACTGTAACATCGGTGCTAATCTTATTAGCAAGTCCAACCAGGTCTCTCTGCTGGTCACTATATTACAGTTGATTGACTGCATATCAATACACGAACATTGCGCAGGAACCTGTGATGTGCGCATAGGTACATTGCATTGTTCAAACGAAATATTGTGTGTCCCTAATGTAAACACAATAACAATATCGACAGGAACAAATTAAAGTTATGCGCAACATCTATCTTTGTTTTCTACAACTACAGTTGTCACGGTAAGGGTTTTTGAAGGCAAGGCAAAAACATGGAGGACCGAAGTGCAGGGAAGCAGGGAGGCAACGCAGTAGTGCAAGAGTATATAAAAAATTATATTTAATTCCAAAAACAAAATGGGCAGAGTGCACAGGGACCTGGGAAGGTAAACTAGAAAAAACGGTTGGTACGGAACGACGTGGTTTGAGGGCAGGTTTGGATGGGCGGGACTTAATTAGAGGCGTGGAACAAGGTGTGGGAACTGGTGAAAAATTAAATGACTTGGGAACAGGGGGAAAAAACGAGACGGCAAAATTTTACCTTTACTTGGCCGCCTCCGTTGGCCACCACGTGGCGGTCCCGGGTAGATGGCCAAACGGGTGCCCAAGAAAAGGTCTTGGGCTTGGACTCACTGGATTGGAAAAGGGGAGACGTGACAAAAACTGACTAGGACTTGAAAAACTAGGGAAGGAACCATAAAAATCTAAATCCGTGTCGGAGTCAGAATAAGAATCTAAAAAACAATGTGGAGGTAAAATTGTAGGGCACGGCGAATAACTAGGAAAAGTGGGGGACACACATCACAACTAGCAACTATGACATGACACAGACAGTGACAATGACACCTGACAATGACATACTGCAAAGACACCTGACAAAGACAATGAACCGACAAGAACTGAAAGAAACCAGGGAACTAAATACAAACAGACTGACGAGAAAACGAGGAACACCTAGACAAGACACGAGTGGCTGCAGAGAGCTGATTGGTCGACACAAGGTAGAAGGTTGACGATAACAGGTGGACACAACAACCAAATGAGCACAGGACAAACATGAAGACACAGGAAAACATGGAACAAAACTAAACACAACCCAAACCAAAACACAGACCATGACAACAGTACTGTAGGTAAAAACATCACAGCAATGAATTCTTGCTTTTCGTTGACTACTTTGCCAGGAGAGTCAGTGTGAGTAACGGTGCCATGCTTAAGGTAGGAAATCACCTGTTCACACCATGTCCGCATGGGCTGTTGTTCATGTCATTCAGGCAGAGCCTTTATCCAGCCTTTATCGCCTTTCATAGGCATGTGCTTGTGTAGAGTGTGTGGACGGTGACCTCAAGCCGACAAATAAAATCCCTGCACCTCTCCAAATTATTACATATTAGCATTGAATTGGATATATGAAACAAAATTTATGGAATACTAAAATAAATGATTGTTCGCTAATTCACTGATTTCATTTATTGTGGGGGGTTTTCTGGAACGTAATGCCCACAATAAATGACGGTTTACATTTGCACATTCTCAGTTCAGTTCAATTTTGATGTTTATTCCACAGAAGATTTTGTTTTGTTTTTATTCAATCTTTTTTTATATTTGATGGTTTACAAAAATACTAGTGATGCGCTGAAATGAAAATGAGGAAACCAAGGCTGAAAACCGAAATGCACAAACAAATAAATAATTATTCCAATTAAAGTAAAATTGCATTTATGGCTATGATTTATGGCTATGATTTATGGCTGTTTACTCACCTAGGGCTGGGCAACATGGCAGAAAAAAAGATCATTAGGTTTCTTCATATGCGATCAAGATTATTTGGATTTTTTAATATTGTTTTTAAACTGACAGTTTTATGTCTGTACTGAAAACTAAAGTAACTAGAAGGTAGTTAAACTTTTTATTAACATCAAATTCAGAAAATGAACATGGAAAAATATTCAAACAATTTTTACTCAACATTATAACACGTAGAAAAATCTAGAATAACACAGTGCAGCAGATAGGGGAAAAAATAAATGATAATTTTTTAACATGAGTGATTTCTTTTGTCAAAATAGCCTCATCTTTGGAGGGTAACTCCTAGTCATGGCTGACTTTTGTTTCGTTGCCCTCAGTTACGTGTTCAGTTCACTGCACCTCGTGTTTCTCAAGGTAAAGGTATTTTAAGATATCTTTTATTGTTTTATTATCGTCCAGCCCTAATTAAGACATATTTTGACGGACCTTCATAGCTGTTAAACAGTGTGACTGAGACGCCCACGGAGCACATCACCTCGTCGTTGGTGGCACTGCATTATGCAGAGAAGAGCACACAGGCAGCAGTGTTTTGGCTGTTTTGTTTTGGCGACAAAAGTCTTTTGGTCCAAAACTGAAAATGCACTTTTGGGCCATTTCTGAAAATTTGGTGCATCACTCAAAAATACTTTGGATTTTTTTTCCTTTTCAGTACAAGGAGGCGTTTATGAAGGCAAACCCAGGCTATAAATGGTGTCCTACCAACAGCAAACCAGTTAAGAGGCCATTGTGTCAGACAGTTTGTAGCGCTCGCAAAAAGGTGTGGTCCTTCACTTCAATTACATCCAAGGACTCACCCACTGCCAAAAACATGTCCAAACCTGATGTCCCACAATTGAACTTTGCCATGGCTGGTATGTATAAACAACACACAAAGGATTGGTTCGTGTGTGTAAAGACCAAGGCATTTCTACGACTGTCTGTCATTTTCAGATCCAACTAAGATGGGTGGCCTCAGTATGCTACTGTTAGCTGGAGAACATGCCCTAGCAAGCCGAGAGGTAAGTTACAGTTTAAAGTCACCTGTTAGCGCATCCTTTGTACACTTCAACTTTTGCTGTGGTTCTAATGTCTTCCAATCAATTTTTAAGCACCAAACATAGATTTTTCATTGGGATTCCTACAAGGACTCAAAGGATAAGGGGAAAAAAGTATTTTCAGTGGCTCATGACATGCAGGCACAGCCCTTCAGTGTTTAGCAAGACAACATATATGTAATTTGTGATCCTAAAAAAGCAATATAAGTGGCGGAGAACAAACTTACGCTTCATAAGACACTCAGGACAACTTAACCCTGGTGAATTTATGGCATATGCAAATTGAATCGCAGTAACTCAATGAGGAACTCTATAAACGTGTTATTTGGCTTGGAGAGCAATGCCCACCTGCTTTGGGCAGCGACACAAATATGCCGCTGTGTTCTTTTGACATCGCTACTAAAAGAAAAGAGAGCAGTAAAACATACCCGGTTATAAAATAGTAAAATAGTAGTAGTAGTAATAGTAAATAGTAATGATAATAATAAGAAAATGAGTCATACAACTGCCTTTGCTACATTTTCCAAAGAGACTAAAGCCATTACATTGTGTTAGAGATGAAACAATATGAAAATGACACAATGCTACAATGAGCAGCACCTTTGCCTCTCTGCTTTCGGCTTAGGCCTTCCTTTGTGGTGTTTGCATGTTCTCCTGGTGCTTGCATGGGTTTTCTGTGGGTACTTGGGCTTTCTCCCACTTTCCAGATACATGCATGGTAGGTTAATTGAAATATCTAAATATTCCATAGGTGTGTCTGTGACGGTGAATGGTGTTTGTGTCCTATGATCTATTGGTGACCAGTTCAGGATGTAATCCTGCCTGTCATCCAAAGTCAGATGGGATTGACTTCAGCTCACCCCACAACCATAATGAAGACAAGCAGTATAGAAAATGGATCTTAGTGACCAAAATCATGTTTATCAGTATTTTCACAATATTGCTCAAGAAATAAAAAAAAAAGTAAAATACATGTACATACATGAAACAAAATTATTTTATTTGGAATAAACAAGATATAAAATCAACTTTTTCACATTAGAATTTAAATTTGAACAGTTGCCACCAAAATTAATTTTAATGCATGCATGCAATACATTTAAAATTGCTAAGACCAATGTGATTTATACCCCGCCTCTCACCCGAAGATAGCTGGGATAGGCTCCAGCAGCCCGCGACCCTAGTGAGAATAAGCGGTAAAGAAAATGGATGAATGGATGAATGGGATCTATTTTATAACTATGGGGCATTATAATCTATAATCACTTTAAACCTGCATGGCACAACTTTAAAAAAAAAAATACATAAATAAAATCACCCATGCCACTACTAGAGGAGATTACACAATGCTGATTCAGCCTGTCAACTCCTCTAACATCTTGCTGTATTTTTCAGTATTTAATTTTTTATATTCAGTGAAAGTGTCTTGACAGCCAGAATTCCACTCGTCCTTATCTGATCAGTATGGTGTACCGAACCCCCCAATACGGGCTGTTCGGTCCTTGTCCACAGGACAAGGACCAGTGTCAGAGTTTGGTCCGCATTCCCGGCAGTTTCCGGTGAGGGTTGGACTCTGCCAAGGCTGTCCTTTGTCACCAATTATGTTCAGAACTTTTATGGGCAGAATTTCTAGGCGCAGCCGAGGCGTAGGGGGAGGTCCGTTCTGTTGGCCTCAGTATTGCATCTCTGCTTTTTGCAGATGATGTGGTTCTGTTGGTTTCATCAAGCCGTGATCTCCAACTCTTACTGGAGCGGTTCGCAGCCGAATGTGAAGCGGTTGGGATTAAAATCAGCATCTCCAAATCTGAGACCATGGTCCTCAGTCGGAAAAGGCCTGAGTGCCCTCTCCAGGTCAGGGATGAGATCCTGTCCCAAGTGGAGGAGTTCAAGTATCTCGGGGTCTTGTTCACAAGTGAGGGAAGAATGGAATGGGAGATCGACAGGCAGATCGGTGCAGCTTCTGCAGTGATGCGGACTTTGTATAGGTCCGTTGTGGTGAAGAAGGAGTTAAGCCGATAGGTGACGCTCTCAATTTATGCCCGAAAGAACAAGATCCCGGATACAAGCGGCCGAAATTAGTTTTCTCCGCAGGGCTCTCTCTTAGAGAAAGGGTGAGAAGCTCGGTCATCCGGCAGGGGCTCAGAGTAGAGCCGCTGCACCTCCACATTGAGAGGAGCCAGATGAGGTGGCTCGGACATCTGATTAGGATGCCACCTGGACACCTCCCTGGTGAGGTGTTCCGGGCATGTCCCACCGGGAGGAGACCCCGGGGACGACCCAGGACATGCTGGAGAGACTATGTCTCCCGGCTGGCTTGGGAATGCCTCGGGATCCCCCCGAAAGAGCTGGATGAAGTGGCTGGGGAGAAGTCTGGGCTTCCCTGCTAAAGCTATTGCCTCCGCGACCCGACCTCGGATAAGTGGAAGAAAATGGATGGATGGATGAATGCCCCGATTAATTTCCCACGCTGGCCCTGTTGGTGGTGCACTGCAAATGATGTAGCGGAAATGACGGCACGGAAATGAAGCATTTTATAATTATTGTGTAAATTAAAACTAATAATAATAATTGCCTCAAACGAACATCACCTCTTTCCGAGGACCTATTGGCTGGGGGTGTGGGCGCCGCAATGCGTGTCTGACAGCCAGCACTCCACTCGTCCTGATCTTTTTTAAAATTATTATTACTTGTATTGATCTTTATCTCATTTCTTTTAACGTGTGTGTAAGTGATGTGGTTTGCTAGAACTTTTATCTACTTGATTATAACTTTGAGGGGTCGTTGCTGCTGCCACTTATCCACCCCACCTGTCATGACATGGAGGAACGCAGACTGAGAAGAGTTTCTCTCAGCCGTAGGGTTGGGCATCATTTGAATTTGAGCGATTCCTTATTTCAATTCCGGTTGCAAACGATTTTTGATTCCGATTCTTTTAGGGGGCAGGGTCAAAAAAGTTTGCATGGTTTAAATAAAGGGTGTCCAAATTATGAACATCCATTTTCTTAGCAGCCCGCAGCATAGACTAAAATGAACATTTGACTCGTTTGAACATTTGAACTAACCCAATTGACTTAATATTCATTAATTAATATTCATTAATTAATGTTGCAGCTAAAAGATAAATATAGCATTGTTAAAATTGTTATTTAGGACTGTTTTATCACGTCAAAGGGTTTATATGTGCAAGTTTGAACTTGACTTCCTGTTTTAAGATTGTAGCCTTTTATTTTGAAGGGTATGCACCGGAATTCAGCATTTTGGCACGAAAAGTAATTTCTACTTTGAGTCACATTCTACTTTTTACTTTTACTTGAGTCACATTATTGTCAAATAACAGTACTCTTGAGTACAATATTTGGCTATTCTACACACCTCTGGAGCGGACATCCTCTATTGCTACTCTTACATTTAAGCAAAATATTTTGCTCATCAGATCAGCCAGTGTCGTATTTGCACTGGTCTTTTGTATTTTTGTGTTGAGGTTGTGGCCCCAGCGGAACCGCAAAGCACACTTAAAATTGGCGACAAGAGCTGATCTGCTAGAACATTTTGTATTAATTAGGAAACGCGCCTATAATTATCTAATTAGTTTACAAATATTAAAGTTACATGTATTAAGCGACGGAGTGATGTTAGGGGTTATGTCACAACACAGAATGAACTAATGGCAAATTCAGAAATGGCCCAAAAAAAAAAAATTCTAATTTTCCTGGAGGATGCATTTGGGATTAGCCTCTGAAGTTGGTAAGAGTGAAAAATAATGTGAAACAGACAATGATTTTTATCTATTCTTTTCCAGAATGAGAGTGCTTAAAGAGGAGGATGCTATTCATGTGGCACAGCTTGAAACCTGGCTCAAATTTGAGGCCAAAACAAAAAAGCAAAGAAATGAGGCAAATGTAATTTTAATCTTTAATATGTACATCAACATGTACTTGAGCGGTGTAAATGAATGATTTTCTGCTTGAAGTCTTCCAGATTTCTTGATTTATGTTAAAATCTCAAAAATTCTCTGCGGGGGCCTGGGGATCCCCCCAGACACCCCTACAATGTTTTTTTTATTTATTTATTTTTTTTTTTTGGGGGGGTCTGTCACCTTTTTCATGCCTTTGGTGTTTGCATGTCTGAAAATTGCTACGGTGAAGTTTAAGATCAGTGTTAAGCCTTTTTTTTCTGGCATTGGCTCTTACGTTGGTTTGAAGACTAAAATAAATGCTAAAAACCATCATTGCAAAAGTGCAACTAACCTTTTACCTTGTTAGTGTTCTCAATGTTGACATAGACGTATTTTATTGTTTCACTCACCCAGGTGACTGAGAGTTGACTTCACTGAAGCTCAGCGCGGTGTAGGCTGAGGCTCGGAGCGCGTCAGATGCTACACAACGTGAAATCCAAGTGTTGTACTGACGCGACTGGTCATTAATTTGAACAAGGTTAAGACACACTTGTTTGCCGCCGCCACTGTTGGGCACAAGCACGTCTTCGTGCGCGTTCTTCTTCGTTGTTCTTCGTCACACTCTTCTTCGGGGTCGGCGGACTCGGCATCGAAACTGGGAACCAAAATGTTTTAATTTTAAAAGAGTCCGGTTTTCGATTCTTGATGCCCAACCCTACTCAGCCGTGACTTCCTTATCTCCCTATGGACATTGATTGCTGGCAACATACCAGCAGACATATCCCAGCTGAGCTCCAGAGACGTGACACGAAAAGCAGGAATCAATATCGGAAAAGAGGAAGAAGACTTAGACTCTGACACGCCTCGGGCTGTCAGACGTCCTCCATTATCCTGCTACCAAGTGTCAAATGACAGTTGTGATTCGCGATCACACACACCGCACATTAAGCAATTGGATATATGGACGCGTGAACGGCGAGGTTGTATTGGCGTTTGATGCTGCACATATACAGTATATTTTACTTTATCACTTTAATTAAACCATAAAAAGATAGATTAATAGTTGGAAGAAGCAGGTTGCTACAGAAACAGGAGGTGACGTAATAGGCTGTTTTGTACTCCTTGAGCGCTGGCAGCTAGATCCTGTTACAGGAGTTGACGAGACTAGAAAAAACACTTCCCCTGCTTCCGCTGTTAAAAAGTAATGGTACTTTTACTCCGTTACAATCATCTAAATGTCGCTTGCTACTTTTATTTATCAATTCTTGCTTATTTATCAACTATTTAGTGCGCGAGACTACAACGTCAACATCCGCATTGGGCGCTGTTTGCGTGAATCCAATTTAAGCGTGAGGAACGTTTAAGTCTAGTACAGCAATCAAAGGACACAAAAAAGTCACATGACCTCACACAACGTCTTCTATTGGGCTTTCCGGGCAAAGGTATTAACACTAGATACGCCAGCCCGGCTAATTGACGTGCATACGTGGCGCCCATGTTGGGAAGGTCGTCATTGCCATGAAGGCAACGCCGCAGGACTGTGTTTACATTTCAGACGACAAAAACAACAGCTTTAATGTATTGTGGTATTTGTCTGGCACTGTCTGGCCAAACGTGGATATTTCCGCTCACTTATAACTTGAGAAACTCACTATTCACTGATTACTCAGTATTTGAGTAATTATTTCACTGTGCACTTTTTACTCTTATTCAAGTAATATTTTGGAGGACGACTTTTTACTTTTACTTTTATTGTCAAGTAACAGTACTCTTGAGTACAATGTTTGGCTACTCTACCCACCTCTGGAGGACATCCTCTGTTGCTAATCTTACGTTCCGGCAACATTTTTGCTCATCAGATCAACCAGTGTCGTATTTGTTGCACTGGTCTTTTATATTTTCGCGTTCAGGTGCTGCGGGTCGTGGCCCTGGTTGTGGTCCCAGCGGAACCGCGAAGCACACGTAACATCGGCGACAAGAGTTGATCCACTAGTACAGCTTGTGTTAATTAGGAAATGCGCCTACAATTATCTAATTAGTTTACGGATGTTAATGTTAAATGTATTAAGCGATGGAGCAATGTTAGGGATTATGTCACAACACGGAATGAACTAACTTCAAGTTCAGAAATGGCCAATAAAAACAGAAAGATATAATATTTTATATTAATATTTTCCTGGCGGATGCATTTGGGATTAGCTTTTGAAGTTGGTAATACTAAAAAAGGAAGTGAAACAGACAAGGATTTTAGTCCATTCTTTTCCAGAATGAGAGTGCTTAAAGAGGAGGATGCTGTTAATGTGGCACAGCTTGAGGCAGGCATCAGGTGCAGGTGGAGATGGGCCGGCCTCAAGTTGGAGGCCAGAACAAAAAAAGCAAAGAAATGAGGCAAATTTAATTTTAATCTTAGATTTGTACATCAACATGTACCTGTGCGGTGAAGAAAATTTATTTGACCTTATTGTATTCTTCAATCCTTCAGATTGTTTAATTCATCCATCCATCCATTTTCTGAGCCGCTTCTCCTCACTAGGGTCGCGGGCATACTGGAGCCTATCCCAGCTATCATCGGGCAGGAGGCGGGGTACACCCTGAACTGGTTGCCAGCCAATCGCAGGGTACGTACAAACAAACAACCATTCGCACTCACATTCACACCTACGGGCAATTTAGAGTCTCCAATTAATGCATGTTTTTGGGATGTGGGAGGAAACTGTAGTGCCCGGAGAAAACCCACGCAGGTACGGGGAGAACATGCAAACTCCACACAGGCGGGACCGGGGATTGAACCCCGCTCCTCAGAACTGTGAGGCTGACGCTCTAACCAGTCGGTCACCGTGCCGCCAGATGCTCCTGAATGAAAATGAACTGACGTTCGAAAACCGTTCATAGGCGCCAGAATGAGCTTGTTCTCAATAATGTTCATCAGGCAGAAATTAACTAACTTCACTTCATGTTTGCAAAATATGAACTAGTTCATGAACTCGTTCAGATACAAGACTGTTTCCAACTACAGTACTGTAGTTTAAAACATCACCACAGTGAATTCTGGGTACACGTAATGCTTTTTTGCTGACAACATTGTTAGTGTGAGGAACAGTGCCAATAGTTCCACAACCCAGGAAAACGCCTGTTCACACCATATCCACACGAGCTGTTGTTCACGTCACTCAAGTAGGGCTTGCCTCAAAGGCATGTGCTTGTGTAGAATGTGAGGATGGTCAAGTGGTCAAATAAAATACCTGCACCTCTCTAAATTAGTTCCACAAATTGTCATTGCGGCGGCACAGTGGCCGACTGTTTAACACATCCTCCTCACAGTTCTGAGGACCCGGGTTCAGATCCAGCCTCGCCTGTGTGTAGTCTGCATGTTCTCCCCATGCCAGCTTGGGTTTTCTTCGGGTACTCCGATTTCCCACATCCCAAAAACATGCATGCAAGGTTAATTAAAGACTCTCTTTCCCGTAGGTGTGTGCCCTGCGATTGGCTGGCAACCAGTTCAGGGTGTACCCCGCCTCTCGCCCACAGTTAGCTGGGATAGGCGCCAGCATGCCCGCGACCCTAATGAGGGAGGATAATGGATGGATGGAAATTGGCATTGCATTGTATACAGCGGCTGAAATAAGTATTTAACACAAGAAGTCTTCAAATCTTGAAGGCTCCGTGGGCTTCTTTTATGAACCTTTAGTTCCAGTTCTTTCCATAGATTTTTTATTGGATTCAAGTCAGGTGATTGGCTGGGGCATTCGAGCAGCTTTATTTTCTTCTTTGAAACCAATTGAGAGTTTCCTTGGCAGTATGTTTTGGATCATTATCCTGATGAAATGTCCAACCTCGTTTCATTTTCATCATCCTTGTAGATGGCAGCAAGATTTTTGTCAAGAATGTCTCGCTACATTTGCCCATTCATCCTTCCTTCAATAATGTTAAGTTTACAAGTATCATTTGCAGAAAATCAGGCCCACACCATCATGTTCCCACCTCCAAACTTCACTGTTGGTATGGTGTTTTTAGGGTGATGTGCAGTGCCATTTCTCCTCCAAACGTGGTGTGCATTATGGCATCCAAACAGTTAAATTTTGCTCTCATCTGACCAGACTATATTCTCCCAGTATTTAAGTGGCTTGTCCAAATGTTCAGCAAACTTTAAACCAGCTTTGAAATGCTTGGGTCTTGCGTGGTGAGCGTGCATACGGGCCATGACGGTGGAGTGCATTACTCACTGTTTTCCTTGTACAAGAGTACTTGCTAATTCCAGGGGCCTCATGTACAAAGACATGGATTTCCTACTGACATGGCGTCCGCTCAAATCCCGAAAATGTCGGAAGCACAAAAATATCCAGATGTATGAATCTGTGTGTACGCATGAATCCAAGCACATTTCCTTCGTACATCCCAAATCAACGTAGAATTGACCGCACATGTTGGAGTAGCTGACTCCTCCCTGTCCACGGCCACATTTAAATATGCAAATCATATTTAAATGATCCCTGCACCTGAGATCCCAATCTCTGCATGATCAGGAAAAAAGAAAATGAACAAGGTAATGAAGAAAAATATTTTTTCTGAATGTGAAGTTGCTCAATGAAGTGGATGTGCGCAAGAAAATCCTCTTTGGTATGCTGTCCTCCGGTGTTAACAACAAGCGAAAGAGGAGTGAATGGGACAGCGTGTGTGAGGCTGTCAAATGTTTTGGGGTTGGAACAACGCACACACGGTAAACTAAAAAAGAAGTGCTCAGACATAAAGGTGGATGTGAAGTGGTTGACAGCTGCCCACCGCCAAAGTGTGGCTAAAACAGGCAGAAGAATCGCCGTGGAGGACCTCACTCCGTTTGAGGAGAGAGTCGCTGCAATCATGGGTGACACTGCTCTCTCAGGGGTGGTGGGAGCACATGTGGCTGACTCTGATTACCCCCAAGGTAAATACCATTTATTTCTATAACTCACAAGAAATGTGTTCATACAGTAACCTACACTCAGCCGTATGAGATAAAGGTTCATGCGTAAATGGAGCTAAGAACCGCTCCAGTGAGAGTTGGAGATCATGGCTTGATGAAGTCAACAGAACCACATAATCTGCTAAAAGCAGAGATGCAATACTGAGGCCACCAAACCGGACCCTCTCTACACCTCAGCTGTGCCTAGAAATTCTGTCCATAAAAGTTATGAACAGAATCGGTGCCAAAGGCCAGCCTTGGCGGCATCCAACCCTCTGCAGAAACAAATCTGAATTACTGCCGGCAGTGCGGACCAAACTCCGACACCAGTCGTACAGGGACTGGACAGCCCGTACCATGGGGTTCGGTACCCCATTCTCCCCGACTCCTGCGGCAAGTCCACAAAAACGTCGACTGGTTGGACAAACTCCCATGCACCCCCGATGTCCCTGCCGAGGCTGTCGAGGTGGTCCACTATTCCACGGCCAGGAAAAAAACCACACTACTCCTTCTGAATCTGAGAATATCAGCAACTCTGAATAGACCTTACCAGGGAGGCTGAGGACTGTGATCACCCTGTAGTTGGAACACACCCTCTGGTCCCCTTTCTGAAAAAGGAGGTCTACCTACCATCCTAGTCTGCCGATCCAGAGGCCCTGTCCCCAATGTCCACGTGATGTTACAAAAGTGTGTTAACCAGGACAGCCCCACAACATTACGAGCCTTTAGGAACTCCGGGTGAATCTCATCCACCCCTCAGGCCTTGCCCCCTTGAAGCTTTTTAACCACCTTGGTGACATCAACCCCAGAGATAGCAGAGCCCGCCTCAGATATCCCAGACCCAGCTTCCTCATGGGAAGGCGTGCAGTTGAATTAAAGGAGGTCTTCAATGTATTCTCCCCACCGACTCACAACCTCCCGAATCGAGGTCAGCAGCGCCCCATCCCCACTATACAAAGTGTTGATGGTTCATTGCTTCCCCCTCCTGAGACGCCGGATGGTGGACCAGAATTTCATTGAAGCTGTCTGGAAGTCGTTCTCCATGGCCTCACCGAACTCCTCCAACGTCCGAGTTTTTGCCTCAGTGACCACCAAAGCTGCTCCTCCCAATCACACTCTTGCAGGTCTCACTGTCACTTGAACCTACATCCCCCACGGTGGCAGGCGATGATCTTAACCATTGGGCCACGGCTGCCCAATGGTTAACATCCACGGCTCAGGGTGGGTACTCTGAATTGCTGTTTGGTACATCAGCACAAACAACTGTCAGGACCTGTGCCGCCGCCCGAAGGCGGAGGGTGGCTATCCTCTCGTCCACGCGGGTGAACCCCAATGTACAGGCGCCGAGCTGGGAGGCAATAAATATACCCATACCTACTCTGCGCCTCTCACCGTGAGCAACTCCATAGTGGAATAGAGTCAACACCTCTCGAGACGAGTGGTATCAGAGCACAAGCTGTGTGTGGAGGCGAGCCCAACTATATCTAGTCGGAACTTCTCAACCTCACACACCAGCTCGGGTTCCTTCCCTGCCAGAGAAGCGACGTTCCCCATCCCTACAGCCAGCTTCTGTAGCCGGGGATCGGATCACTGCCCAGCTCACACTGCACCCGACCCCTATGGCCCCTCCCAGAGGTGGTGAGCCCATGGGAAAGGAAAGAAATAAGTGAATTTAAAATAATGAGTGATTTAATCATCTAGTTTATTTGGTGATTACGACACCTTTTATGACTTTGATGCAGCTGAGGAATTTAGGGGAAAATGAATAGACAAGTGACATGAATAGTTAACTCCGTAAGATTTAAATCAATTCGGAGAGGAGACCCAGTCAGCAAACTTGCATCCCACTGACGTCAGCCCTTTATCAAATGTTCCATCGCCCTGATGTTGCAGAACATTTCCTCATTGACAATATGTTGCAGATACAGTGGGTACGGAAAGAATTCAGACCCCCTTAAATTTTTCACTCTGTTATATTGCAGCCATTTGCTAAAATCATTTTTTATTTGTTTCCTCATTAATGTACACACAGCACCCCATATTGACAGAAAAAAAATGAATTGTTGAAATATTTGCAGATTTATTAAAAAAGAAAAACTGAAATATCACACAGCCGTAAGTATTCAGACCCTTTGCTCAGTATTTAGTAGAAGCACCCTTTTGAGCTAATACAGCCATGAGTCTTTTTGGGAATGATGCAGCAGGTTTTTCACCTGGATTTGGTGATCCTCTGCCATTCCTCCTTGCAGATCCTCCCCAGTTCTGTCAGGTTGGATGGTGAACGTTGGTGGACAACGATTTTCAGGTCTCTCCAGAGATGCTCAATTGGGTTTAAGTCAGGGTTCTGGCTGGGCCATTCAAGAATAGTCACGGAGTTGTGAAGCCACCCCCTTGGTATTTTAGCTGTGTGCTTAGGGTCATTGTCTTGTTGGAACGTGAACCTTCGGCCCAGTCTGAGGTCCTGAGCCCTCTGGAGAAGGTTTTCGTCCAGGATATCCCTGTACTTGGCCGCATTCATCTTTCCTTGGATTCCAACCAGTCGTCCTTTCCCTGCAGCAGAAAAACACCCCCACCAGACCGTTTGGGGGCATGCGGGAGGGCGGTTCTTTGAAAACGGACACACAAACTTTGAGCTTTAAGTGTATAGATTTGTTATTTTGTTCATTTATGTAATGCATTTATATATATGTGTGTTTTTGTGTGCGTGTGTGAGACCGCCGCGCCCCCTCCCAACCCCCGCTAATTGTTCCTCGAATTTTACTTTACTTTTTCCATTTCACAGCCCTGCTCCAAATAACTGAAGATGACTTGTTCTTTCCAACTAAACCTACCGAAGCAGATACTGCACCAAGCTTACTTTCCGCACTCATCTTTCTTTTTAGTACTTTTCCTGCTGCGGGCTTATGGTTTATGTGTGTCTGGCCTGCCCTCCAACAGATGTTTGTCATTGGCAGGCTTTAGTTGTCGATCAACGCAAAACTTTAAAGGCGGTATGTGGTTGGTTGGCCTGAAAAATACATACAGTTGGTGTGATATCGTTTTTCATTATATATATATATATATATATATAATATAATATAATATATTGAATGTTCATATCTAGATAAATATACATATATATAAATATATAAATACATATAATAACGATAAATCGCCCAGCCCTGGAAGGAAGTCAGTTTCAAGCCCGATATGCAAGTCGGCCAACTAATTTTAGAATCAGATCTAACCTTGAGTGTGGTCAAACGTCGTTAGCCGTACAGTGGGATATGAGGAAAAATTGGCAGTTCCCCACTGGTTTCGCTGGACCTTTCAAACCTGTTGAGGGCTCCACTCTATGCATTGATTTTCATCAGAATGGTGAAGCAGCCTATTTAATTTAATAAAAGATTTTGGCATTGTTTTACAATGTAACCCCAGTATCTCTCTCTCCAGAGTCTTTTGACCACAAAACCAAGTTTACCTGATACAGACACGGAAGGGAGGTCCTTTCCAGATGAAAAAGAGCAGGTATGTTCTTAATCTGAGTCATTCTGTTGTAGTCTTCATGTTTAAGAAAAATGAGTAATTCAGACAAAAAGAAGAAACAAAGGTATAGAACTTGGTTAAACAGACATAGTAATCAGTGGTGGCTGCTGGAGTTTTTCTTTTTTTCCCCCTTTGTGTGGACCCACGGTGGACTGTTTAAAGCGGCAGCGGGACATTCATTGGAGGAGAAAAGCACCGACTGCTTGCGCCCGGCTACACTCTCTCGGCAGCTGGTTTGCAGCAGCACTGTTTCTGACGAGGGGGATGTCAGCGCTGTTCGACTGTCGACACTAGTTGTTTTTGCGCCTTGATGGGCAGCACTCTTGCAACAGCCACGGAAAGTTTGTAGCTGGTGAACTCCCTACGATGGGGCCCTACCTACGACTGGACTGGATGGGGGGGGGGGGGGGGGGGGATCGAGTAGCGTCGGCAAAGTGGCCCAGAGGAGTGAGGAGTGATGCAGAGCTGGATGGGACTGGCAAATGGAGACATTCTTTGTTACTCGACAACGGATGCAACAGTTTCTTGTTTACTTTCAACTCGGCTCGTGGCAATGGGAGTGACATCTTGCAATGGGATCACAACATCGATGTTTTATGTTTTTTTTCAATTTCATTCATTCATTCATCATCCGTTCCGCTTATCCTCACATGGGTCGCGGGAATGCTGGAGCCTATCCCAGCTATCATCGGGCAGGAGGCAGGGTACACCCTGAAATGGTCGCCAGCCAATCGCAGGGCACACAGAAACAAACAACCATTCGCACTCACATTCACACCTACGGGCAATTTAGAGTATTCAATTAACCTACCCTGCATGTCTTTGGGATGTGGGAGGAAACCGGAGTACCCGAAAAAAACCCATGTAGACACGGGGAGAACATTCAAACTCCACACAGGCGGGGCCGGGATTTGAACCCCGGTCCCCAGAACTGTGAGGCGAAGGTGCTAACCAGTCGTCCACCGTGCCGCTTTTTTAAAATGTATTATTATAATTTTTTTTGTTTTTGTGACAGTGGACTCTTGGAAAAGTAATTTTGGCTGTTTTTTCTCGATATACAAAGGACTGACAATAAGCTACCATATATATGCATGTGTGTGTGTGTGTATATATAATAGTGGGTACGGAAAGTATTCAGAATGTACACACAGCACCCCATATTGACAGAAAAAAACGGAATTGTTGAGATTTTTGCAGATTTATTAAAAAAGAAAAACTGAAATATAATACAGCCATCAGTATTCAAACCCATCGCTCAGTATTTAGTAGAAGCATCCTTTTAAGATAATACAGCCATGAGTCTTTTTGGTCTCTGTAACCCTCACAAGTTACCATTCACCTCTGGCTGACAGTTCATCTGAGAGAGACTGTTTTCCTTGTAATTTTTCCTCATGACTTCCTTTAGTGGGGTCAGTAACCCAAGAGCCTCTTGTGCCTTTCCATCTCTGTGTCCTTAAAGTCCAACTCCAGAGCATTTGTTACATCCACTGGCATCACTGGAGGGAGTTCCTTTTCAGAAACCCTGGTTCCTCTTTTATCGAGACATGGAGAGGAGCAGTGAACCATAATGTTCGCAGATGACATTGTGATCTGCAGTGAAAGCAGGGAGCAGGTGGAGGAACAGTTAGAAAGGTGAGGCATGCACTGGAAAGGAGAGTAATTGTCATGAACAGAACAGAGGATAGGACCCAAAAATGCACGACTCCAAAACAAATGGACAGTTTCAAAAAGAGACGTTTAATATACAGGCAGAGGTCGGTATACAGGCATGCGATCCAAAAAAGGCAACAGTATCCAAAAACGTGAGGCAAAAAGGCGAGGTCGATCATCGGAACAGGGTCTAGTCTTACTGTGAGTCTGTGACGTGGAAACATGGAATGCTGGAACACGACGACAAGGTACAACGAACTGGCGACGAGAAAGAATGAGACACGAGGTTAAATGCAAGGGGTAATTTGGGTGAACGAGGCACAGGTGGTGAAGATGCTCTCAGGAGCAGGTGTGTGTGAAACAGGGGGAAGACAAAAACCGGAACACACACCCATGACAGGAATGAAGATTAGCCGAAGAAAGAAAGAATATACAGTAGGTATGGAAAGTATTCAGAACCCCATTAAATTTTTCACTCTTTGTTATATTGCAGCCATTTGCTAAAATCATTTAAGTTCATTTTTTCCCTCATTAATGTACACACAGCACCCCATATTGACAGAAAAAAACGGAATTGTTGAAATTTTTGCAAATTTATTAAAAAGGAAAAACTGAAATATCACACAGCCATAAGTATTCAGACCCTTTGCTCAGTATTTAGTTGAAGCACCCTTTTGAGCGAATACAGCCATGAGTCTTTTAGGGAATGATGTTTTTCACACCTGGATTTGGGGATCATCTGCCATTCCTCCTTGCAGATCCTCTCCAGTTCTGTCAGGTTGGATGGTGAACGTTGGTGGACAGTCATTTTCAGGTCACTCCAGAGATGTTCAATTGGGTTGCAGTCAGGGCTCTGGCTGGGCCATTCAATAAAAGTCACTTAGTTGTTCTGAAGCCGCTCCTTCGTTATTTTAGCTGTGTGCTGAGTGTCATTGTCTTGTTGGAAGATGAACCTTTGGCCCAGTCTGAGGTCTCGCTACTATGTATATATATACATGTATATATATACAACCGCAATTCCAATGAAGTTGGGACGTTGTGTTAAACATAAATAAAAACTCAATACAATTATTTGCAAATCATGTTCAACCTATATTTAATTGAATACACTACAAAGACAAGATATTTAATGTTCAAACTGATAAACTTTATTGTTTTTAGCAAATAACTTAACTTAGAATTTTATGGCTGCAACACGTTCCAAAAAAGCTGGGACAGGGTCATGTTTAACACTGTGTTACATCACCTTTTCTTTTAACAACATTCAATAAACGTTTGAGAACTGGGGACACTTATTTCCCATTCTTGCTTGATGTACAGCTTCAGCTGTTCAACAGTCTGGGGTCTCCGTTGTCGTATTTTACGCTTCATAATGCGCCACACGTTTTCAATGGGAGACAGGTCTGGACTGCAGGCAGGCCAGTCTAGTACCCGCACTCTTTTACTACGAAGCCACACTGTTGTAACACGTGCAGAATGTAGTTTGGCATTGTCTTGCTGAAATAAGCAGGGGCGTCAAAGACCTCTCCAAAACCTGTATGTACCTTTCAGCATTAATGGTACCTTCACAGATGTGGAAGTTACCCATGCCATTGGCACCAACACAGCCCTATACCATCACAGATGCTGGCTTTTTAACTTTGCGTCCATAACAGTCCGGATGGTTCTTTTCCTCTTTGGCCCGGAGGACACGACATCCACAATTTTGCCCAAAAATTTGAAATGTGGACTCGTCGAACCACAGAACAATTTTCTACTTTTCTTCAGTCCATCCTAGATGAGCTCGGGCTGAGAGAAGCCGGCGGCATTTCTGGGTGTTGTTGATAAATGGCTTTTGCTTTGCAAAGGTGAGTTTCAAGTTGCACTTACAGATGTAGCGCTGAACTGTATTTACTGACATTGGTTTTCTGAAGTGGTGATATCCTTTACATATTGATGTCGGTGTTTGATGCAGTGCCGCCCAAGGGATCGAATGTCACGGGCATTCAATGTTAGTTTTCGGCCTTGCCGCTTACATGCAGTGATTTCTCCAGATTCTCTGAACCTTTTGATGATATTATGGACCGTAGATGATGAAATCCCTAAATTCCTTGCAATTGTATGTTGAGGAACATTGTCCTGAAACTGTTCGACTATTTTCTCACGCACTTGTTCACAAAGAGGTGAACCTCGCCCTATCTTTGCTTGTGAATGACTGAGCAATTCAGGGAAGCTCCTTTTATACCCAATCATGGCACCCACCTGTTCCCAATTAGCCTGTTCACCTGTGGGATGTTCCAAACGTGTGTTTGATGAGCATTCCTCAACTTTCTCAGTCTTTTTTGCCACCTGTCCCAGCTTTTTTGGAACGTGTTGCAGCCATAAAATTCAAAGTTAATGACTATTTTCTAAAAACAATAAAGTTTATCAGTTGAACATTAAATATCTTGTCTTTGTTGTGTATTCAATTAAATATAGGTTGAACATGATTTGCAAATCAATGTATTCTGTTTTTATTTGTTTAACACAACGTCCCAACTTAATTGGAATTGAGGTTGTATATATCCATCCATCCATTTTCTACTGCTTATCCAGGTTGAGTCACGGGGGCAGTAGCTTTAGCAGGGACGCCCAGACTTCCCTCTCCCCAGCCACTTCATCCAGGATCCCGAGGTGTTCCCAGGCCAGCCGAAGGACGTAGTCTCTCCAGCGTGTCCTGGGTCGTCCCCGGGGTCTCCTCCTGGTGGGACGTGCCCGGAACACCTCACCAGGGAGGCGTCCGGGAGGCATCCGAATCAGATGCCCCAGCCACCTCATCTGGCTCCTCTCGATGTGGAGGAGCAGCGACTCTACTCTGAGATCCTCCAGGATGACCGAGCTTCTCACCCTATCTCTAAGGGAGAGCCCGGACACCCTGCGGAGGAAACTTTTTTCGGCCGCTTGTATCCGGGATCTTGTTTTTTCGGTCACGACCCACAGCTCGTGACCATAGGTGAGGGTAGGTACGTAGATCGACCGGTAAATTGAGAGCTTCGCCTTTCGGCTTAGCTCCTTCTTTACCACAACGGACCGATACAAAGTCTGCATCACTGCAGACGCTGCACCGATCCGCCTGTCGATCTCCAGTTCCATTCTTCCCTCACTTGTGAACAAGACCCCAAGATACTTGAACTCCTCCACTTGGGGCAGGATCTCATCCCCGACCTGGAGAGGGCATGCCACCCTTTTCCGACTGAGGACCATGGTCTCAGATTTGGAGGTGCTGATTCTCATCCCAGCCGCTTCACACTCGGCTGCGAACTGCTCCAGTGAGAGTTGAAGGTCACGGCTTGATGAAGCCAACAGAACCACATCATCTGCAAAAAGCAGAGATGCAATACTGAGGCCACCAAACCTGACACCCTCTACGCCTCGGCTGTGCCTAGAAATTCTGTCCATAAAAGTTATGAACAGAATCGGTGACAAAGGGTAGCCTTGCCGGAGTCCAACCCTCACCGGGAACGAGTCCGACTTACTGACGGATATGCGGCCCAAACTCTGACTCCGGTCGTACTCCGGTTTGGTACCCCATACTCCCGAAGCACCCTCCACAGGACTCCCCGAGGGACACGGTCGAACGCCTTCTCCAAGTCCACGAAACACATGTAGACTGGTTGGGCGAACTCCCATGCACCGAGGACCCTGCCGAGGGTGTAGAGCTGGTCCACTGTTCCAAGGCCAGGACGAAAACCACACTGCTCCTCCTGAATCTGAGATTTGACTTCCCGACTGACCCTCCTCTCCAGCACCCCTGAATAGACCTTACCAGGGAGGCTGAGGAGTGTGATCCCCCTGTAGTTGGAGCACACCCTCCGGTCCCCCTTCTTAAAAAAGGTGACCACCACCCCAGTCTGCCAATCCAGAGGTACTGTCCCCGATGTCCACGCGATGTTGCAGAGGCGTGTCAACCAGGACAGCCCCACAACATTCAGAGTCTTTAGGAACTCCGGCCGAATCTCATCCACCCCTGCCACCGAGGAGCTTTTTTAACTACCTCAGTGACCTCAAACCCAGAGATAGGAGAGTCCACCTCAGAGAACCCACACTCTGTTTCCTCATGGGAAGGCGTGTCGGTGGTCTTCGAAGTATTCTACCCACCGACTCACAACGTCCCGAGTTCAGGTCAGCAGCGCCCCATCCCCACTATACACAGTGTTGGTGGAGCACTGCTTTCCTCTCCTGAGACGCCTGATGGTGGACCAGGATTTCCTCGAAGCCGTCCTAAAGTCTTTCTCCATGGCCTCACCGAACTCCTCCCATACCCGAGTTTTTGCTTCAGCGACCACAAGAGCTGCATTCCGCTTGGCCAGCCGGTACCCATCAGCTGCCTCAGGAGTCCCACAGGCCAAAAAGGCCCGATAGGACTCCTTCTTCAGCTTGACGGCATCCCTCACCGTTGGTGTCCACCAACGGGTTCGGGGATTGCCGCCACGACAGGCACCGACCACCTTACGGCCACAGCTCCGGTCGGCCACCTCAGCAATGGAGGCGCGGAACATGGTCCACTCTGAACTCTGTCCCCCGCCTCCCCCGGAACATGAGCAAAGTTCTGTCGGAGGTGGGAGTTGAAACTCCTTCTGACAGGGGATTCTGCCAGACGTTCCCAGCAGAACCTCACAATACGTTTGGGCCTGCCACGTCGGACCGGCATCTTCCCCCACCATCGGAGCCAACTCACCACCAGGTGGTGATCAGTTGACAGCTCCGCCCCTCTCTTCACCCGAGTGTCCAAGACATGCGGCCGCAAGTCCGATGACACGACCACAAAGTCGATCATCGAATTGCGACCTAGGGTGTCCTGGTGCCAAGTGCACGTGTGGACACCCTTATGCTTGAACATGGTGTTCGTTATAGACAATCCGTGACGAGCACAGAGGTCCAATAACAGAACACCGCTCGGGTTCTGATCGGGGGGGCCGTTCCTCCCAATCACACCTTTCCAGGTCTCACTGTCATTGCCCACGTGAGCATTGAAGTCCCCCAGCAGGACGATGGAGTCCCCAGCGGGAGCGCTCTCCAGCACTCCAGGACTCCAAAAAGGGTGGGTACTCTGAACTGCTATTTGGTGCATAGGCACAAACAACAGTCAGGACCCGTCCCCCCACCCGAAGGCGGAGTGAGGCTACCCTCTCGTCCACCGGGGTGAACCCCAACGTACAGGCGCCGAGCCGGGGGGCAATAAGTATACCCACACCTGCTCGCCGCCTCGCACCGTGTGCAACTCCAGAGTGGAAGAGAGTCCAACCCCTCTCGAGAGGACTGCTACCAGAGGCCAAGCTGTGTGTTAAGGCAAAACTTCTCGACCTCACACACCAGCTCGGGATGCTTCCCTGCCAGAGAGGTGATATTCCACGTCCCTAGAGCCAGCTTCTGTAGCCCGGGATCGGATCACCAAGGTCCCCTATAGCCCCTCCCACAGGTGGTGAGCCAATGGGGAGGGGGACCCACGTTACCCTTTCAGCCTGTGCCCGGCCGGGCCCCATGGGTCCAGGCCCGGCTACCAGGTGCTTGCCTTCGAGCCCCACCACCAGGCCTGGATCCAGTGGGGGGCCCCGGTGACCCGGGTCCGGGCAAGGGAAAACGAAGTCCATTGTTTGTCGTCATGATTAGGGGTCCCTCACCTAGTACCTGTTTGTCATTGGTGACCCTGCCAGGGGCATAAAGCCCCAGACAACTTCGCTCCTAGGATCACTGGGACACACAAACCCCTCCACCACGACAAGGTGACGGCTCAAGGAGGGGTATATATATATATTTATACATCTGCGATTGGCTGGCAACCAGTTCGGGGTGTACCCCGCCTCCTGCCCGATGATAGCTGGGGTAGGCTCCAGCGCTCCCGCGACCCTTGTGAGGAGAAGCGGCTCAGATAATGGATGGATGGGATGGATATATATACATAGTCGCGAGGGGCCCTCAGGGTGTTCCCCTCTCTCTCTCTCTCTCTACTATATATATATATATATATATATATTTACACACACACAGTATGTATCCCATTCTAAATCCATTTGGTTTAATATGAATTTCGTCTCCCTTTTTATATCTTTTCCCTTTCTTCCAGGAGCCTATTTGTGAGGTCACACACTGATGTTGGACAAGATGGCCTGGTTGACTGTCCACTCAAAATCAACCCAAATGTGTTCTATTGGGTTGATGACAAGACTGCAGGTTGTTGGAGGCCAGTGAAGTTAATACACACCAAATTCTATCATCCATATCTTTATGGACCTTCCCTTTTGCACTGGTGCACAGACGTGTTGGAACAGGAAGGGGTAATCCCCAACTGTTTGACTGTCCAAAATCTCTAAAAATGCTCAAGCATTCAGAGTTACTTTCACTGGAGCTCAGGGTCTAATTTTTTGGACATTTCCAACTTTGTGGGAACAGTATGGCCCCTTCCTTTTCCAACATGACTGTGCATCAGTGCACAAATCAAGGTTCATAAACACATGGATGAGAGAATTTATGTGGATGCACTCGACTGGCCTGCACAATCCTGACCACAACCCTGTAGAGCACGTTGAGATGAATTTGAGTGGAGACTGAGAGCCAGACCTTGTCGTCCAACTTCAGTATGTAACCTAACAAATGCGCTTCTGGAAGAATGGTCATAAATTCCCATAAACACGCTTTTAAAGCTAGTGGAAAGCCTTTCCAGAAAAGTGTTAGATGTTATAATTGCAGAGGGTACACCGATGTCATATTAAACCATGTGGATTAAGAATGGGATCTCACTTAAATTCTGAGTCAAAGCACGTGAGCGAATACTTTTGGCAATATAGTATATATACACTCCTAGTTGAGCCCACGTTAACAAAAAACATCTAAGAATCAAGTAAATAGGTGAGTGCCAATTAAGGAGAATTTAGTGCAGAATGATTAAAAATCAAAATAAGTGAAAAAAAGTGGCATTGGCGCATCCCTACAGTTTATGCTTTTGCCAAGTATCCCAGTACTGATGGTTCAGTCATCATTCAATGAAATGATTTGGCATTGACAATTTTGATTTTATGGTCTTTGTTATGTTTTACAGATTTTGTCTAGTACAATTCCAAACAGAGTTCCTGAAACCACTGACCGCGGGGTAACATCTGCCCTTCCCCGACAGGAAGAGGTATGGCTGAACTTGAATTCTCCATTTATTACGATTTATGAGACCAGCTTTCTTCCAAGATTGCTTATGTTAAACTGAATTAGACTAAACATCAATTTACGGAATATTTGTTTCGGGTCCCACACCTGCCGTGACTAGTGAAAATCTGCGAGTAAGTGACCCCCCCATGTTTATATGTCTGTATTAATAGTTTAAACCCTAAATATACCACAAAATAAGATCCCAAAGTACCTGACTATCAATTCATACTAATCTAACAACATTTGCCTTAAAAAAATGCTTTAAAGATTGTTTTCATTTAAAAAAAAAATAATAATAATTGTCATCAGTGGATAATAATAATTGATAATAATAATAATAACTCCATCCATATTGAACTGTAGGAATCAGGACGGATGAGAAGAGAGAGTAATAAGGGACCAACATCTACTAGAAATGTGAATCTAAAGGATCTTAGAATAAATCCATTTGTGACGTAGTCTCGGAATCATCCATCCATCCATTTTCTTTACCGCTTATCCTCACTCAGGTCGCGGGCGTGCTGGGGCCTATCCCAGCTATCATCGTGCAGGAGGCGGGGTACACCCTCAACTGGTTGCCAGCCAATCGCAGGGCTCATACAAACAAACAACCATTCGCACTCACATTCACACCTACGGGCAATTTAGAGACTTCAATCAACCTACCATGCATGTTTTTTGGGATGTGGGAGGAAACCGGAGTGCCCGGAGAAAACCCATGCAAGCACAGGGCGAACATGCAAACTCCACACAGGCGGGGCCGGGGATTGAACCTCGGTCCTCAGAACTGTGAGGCAGACGCTCTAACCAGTCGTCCACCGTGCCGCATTTTCAAGACTAATATTACTTTATTATTTAATTAAATTAATTTAATTAAGTAATTGAGTAATATTTTTGTCCAACCGTTTCAGTCGCATACAGTCCCCTCCAAAAGTATTAGAAAGGCAAGGACAATTCCTTTGTTTTTGTTGTATACTGAAGACATTTGGGTTTCAGATCAAAAGATGTACATGAGACAAAAGTTCAGAATTCCAGCTTTTATTTCATGGTATTTACATTAGGCTTTACACGATCAGGATTTTTGGGGCCGATCACCGATCAGCGAGTTTAAAAAAACGATAACCAATCACCGATCCGATCACAAGATGGAGCAATGTGTCTATTTACATGTTCATTTACTGTATATACCTGTGTACTGTATACTGAGTATCTTCGAAAGTATTCTCTATTCTCTAGTCCAGCGATTCCCAACCAGTGTGCCGTGTCACATTAGTGTGCCATGAGTGATCTTAAGGTGTGCCGTGGGAAATTGTCAAATTTTACTTAACTGCTCAAAAAATTATTCATTGCAAGAAATATTCAAGAAATAATGTATCTTTGTTCGCCTATTTATGCCAGTGAGGCATAGTGATAGACAGAACTAATAAATGTTGTTCTATTAGATGGCAGGAAGTACATACAGTAATTACTGTTTATTTACTTTTTGTGAAATTTTTGTTTGTTGGTGTGCCATGAGATTTTCCAACTGTAAAATATGTGCCTTCGCTCCATAAAGGTTGGAAATCGCTGCTCTAGTCAGATCATATATTCTAATCAGTCAGGTCAAACCAACATTACATAAATAATGTGTGCGAACTTACTGTAATTGAATTCCTTTATCCATCCATCCATTCTCTGAGCCGCTTATCCTCACAAGGGTCGCGGGAGTGCTGGAGCCTATCCCAGCTATCATCGCGCACTTCCTTTATTGTAATTAAATTAGTTCACACACACCAAAACCTTCGAGCGAGAGTTGACATAACACTGGCATGTTTACGGACAATCGTTAGTGCTAGCACTAGCTTGCTAGGCTACATAACGTTTTGTTGCTTGCTTGCGAGCCGTATCATATTAAAAGTACCTGAACATACCTCAAGCAATCCTTAAATGAACGTAATCTCTCGAGCACCGATGACCACCAGCACACGTTTTTTCCCATAATACACACAACGCGATTCATTGTTGTTGTCGTCACCATGGTAACGAGTGTATCCGGTCACCTTTGAGTTGACAAAATAAAGCCCAGATATCGTAAAAGACGGGATGCGGTGGTATCGGAATACAAGTTTTTATTGCAGTAGTCTGACATAGCGCAATTGTGAAAGATCAAATTTGTCTTGTAGTCTGATCCAGGCATTACGTATTCTCTGTCTCAGATGTGCTGACGTTTTTTTTTTTTTTAAATAACTTTCTTGGCTGTCAAATATTCACAGTAGTACAACCCCAATTCCAATGAAGTTGGGACTTTGTGTTAAACATAAATAAAAACAGAATACAATGATTTGCAAATCATGTTCAACCTATATTTAATTGAATACACAACAAAGACAAGATATTTAATGTTCAAACTGATAAACTTGATTGTTTTTAGCAAATAACCATTAACTTAGAATTTTATGGCTGCAACACGTCCCAAAAAACTGGGACAGGGTCATGTTTACCACTGTGTTACATCACCTTTTATTTTAACAACATTCAACAAACGTTTGGGAACTGAGGACACTTAATTGTTGAAGCTTTGTAGGTAGAATTCTTTCCCATTCTTGTTTGATGTACAGCTTCAGCTGTTCAACAGTGCGGGGTCTCCGTTGTCGTATTTTACGCTTCATAATGCGCCAGACATTTTCAATGGGAGACAGGTCTGAACTGCAGGCAGGCCAGTCTAGTACCCGCACTCGTTTACTACGAAGCCACGCTGTTGTAACACGTGCAGAATGTGGTTTGGGATTGTCTTGCTGAAATAAGCAGGGGCGTCCATGAAAAAGACATTGCTTGGATGGCAGCATGTTAATCCAAAACCTATATGTACCTTTCAGCATTAATGGTGCCTTCACAGATGTGTAAGTTACCCAAGTCATTGACACTAACACAGCCCCATACCATCACAGATACTGGCTTTTCAACTTTGCATCCATAACAGTCGGATGGTTCTGTTCCTCTTTGACCCGGAGGACACGACGTCCACAATTTCCAAAAACAATTTGAAATGTAGACTCGTCGGACCACAGAACACTTTTCCACTTTTCATCAGTCCATCTTAGATGAGCTTGGGCCCAGAGAAGCCGGCGGCGTTTCTGGTTGTTGTTCATGAATGGCTTTTGCTTTGCATAGTAGAGTTTCAAGTTGCACTTACGGATGTAACGCCGACCTGTATTTACTGACATTGGTTTTCTGACGTGTTCCTGAGACCATGTGGTGATATCCTTTACACATTGATGTCGGTTTTTGATGCAGTGCCACCTGATGGATCGAAGGCCACGTGCATTCAATGTTGGTTTTCGGCATTGCCGCTTCCATGCAGTGATTTCTCCAGATTCTCTGAACCTTTTGATAATATTATGGACCGTAGATGATGAAATCCCTAAATTCCTTGCAATTGTACGTTGAGGAACACTGTCCTTAAACTGTTCGACTATTTTCTCATGTACTTGTTCACAAAGAGGTGAACCTCGCCCCATCTTTGCTTGTGAATGACTGAGCAATTCAGCAAAGCTCCTTTTATACCAAATCATGGCACCCACCTGTTCCCAATTAGCCTGTTCACCTGTGAGCATTCCTCAACTAAACTCCTGAAGTTTGCAGATGACACCACTGTCATCGGCCTCATCAAGGATGGCGATGAGTCTGCATATCGACAGGAAGTGGAGCGACTGGAGCTGTGGTGCGGCCGACACAACCTGGAGCTGAACACGCTCAAGACTGTAGAGATGATCGTGGACTTCAGGAGGCATCCTATGCCACAGCTGCCCTTCACGTTGTCCAGCTGCCTTGTGTCAACCGTCGAGACTTTCAAGTTCCTGGGAATTACAGTCTCTCAGGACCTGAAGTGGGTGACCAACATCAACTCCGTCCTCAAAAAGGCCCAGCAGAGGATGTACTTCCTGCGGCTTCTGAGAAAGCACGGCCTGCCACAGGAGCTGCTGAGGCTGTTCTACACAGCGGTCATCGAATCAGTCCTGTGTTCTTCCATCACAGTCTGGTTTGGTGCTGCTACAAAAAAGGAAAAACTCTGACTGCAACGGACAATCGAAACTGCTGAAAGGAATGTCGGTGCCCCCCTACCCACCCTTGAGGACTTGACACGCTGCCAAAACTAAGGCAAGCGCGTGCAAAATCCTCTCGGACCCTCCACATCCCGGTCACCAGCTCTTCCAGCTCCTTCCCTCAGGTAGGCGCTACCGATCAATGCAAACTAGAACTAGCAGACATTCCAACAGCTTCTTCCCTCTTGCAATCAACTTCTTAAACACCTAACCTACAATTCCATTGCAACATGCTGGCAATTTTTTGACTTGAGTTTGTTGTCACATTTCTGTGGGGCCAATTATACATTACTCGTGCACTCACTGTAGTAGTCTCTCCACGCTACACTATTTGCATATCTGTTGTTGACCAATACTGGTCACTCATGCCAGAGTAGCATTTGCTCCATTTGCACACTGATTGAGAAGTATCTGCAACATTTGCACAATCAACATTGTCCCAGATTATCGCACTTCTCGCTTGAAGTCTCGGCGCCCTTTGCACAATGGTCATTGCACCGGACTATTGCAATATTAGTCTTTCGAACTGCTCTACGTGCTCAAGGACTCTGCATCTTTTTGCACAATTGTCCCAAAAAAAAAAACATTCTTTTTCAAAAAATGTTTCATTACCAGATAACTAGCAACCCTTTATTGCTCAGTGACTGTTTTTTGTCAATGTCTTTGTCTCAAAAGTGTTCTCTGTCAATTGACTGTTGTCGTACTTGAGCGGCTCCAACTACCGGAGACAAATTCCTTGTGTTTTTTGGACATACTTGGCAAATAAAGATGATTCTTATTCTCATTCTTTCTCAGTCTTTTTTGCCACCGGTCCCATCTTTTTTTGGAACGTGTTGCAGCCATAAAATTCTAAGTTAATGATTATTTGCTAAAAACAATAAAGTTTATCAGTTTGAACATTAAATATCTTGTCTTTGTAGTGCATTCAATTAAATATAGCTTGAACATGATTTGCAAATCATTCTATTCTGTTTTTGTTTTACACAACATCCCAACTTCATTGGAATTGGGGTTGTAAATACACACAGTATGTATCAGAGAGAGAGAGAGATACACACTGTATATATACACACACACACACACACACACACACACATTGGATAGATTTTGTTAGAAGTCATGACTAAACAATAATGAATTGTTAAAAGCGGCACGGTGGCCGACTGGTTAGAGCGTCAGCCTCACAGTTCTGAGGACCCGGGTTCAATCCCCGGCCCCGCCTGTGTGGAGTTTGCATGTTCTCCCCGTGCCTGCGTGGGTTTTCTCCGGGCACTCCGGTTTCCTCCCACATCCCAAAAAAAAACATGCATGAATTGGAGACTCTAAATTGCCCGTAGGCATGACTGTGAGTGCGAATGGTTGTTTGTTCCTATGTGCCCTGCGATTGGCTGGCAACCAGTTCAGGGTGTACCCCGCCTCCTGCCCGATGACAGCTGGGATAGGCTCCAGCACCCCCGCGACCCTAGTGAGGAGAAGCGGCTCAGAAAATGGATGGATGGATGAATTGTTAAAAAAAATGCATAGCTGATCAACACTCGTCATGCATGATGAAAATTGTCTGGAATGCTCATCACCTGCCAAAACATAATGCCAATTGCAAAATGTTTTATTTTACCATTTCTGTATTAACTTTAGTTTAAACAACAACAGCACATTTACAGTGCATCCGGAAAATATTGACATCGCTTCACGTTTTTCACATTTTGTAATGTTACAGCCTCATTCCAGAATGGAATAAATATTTTTACCCCATCAAAAGTCTACATATAGTATCCTATAATGACAATGTGAAAACAAAATTTTGGGAAGTTTTTGAAAATTTTGAAAAAATAAAAAACTAAGAAATCACGTCCATAATTATTCACAGACTTTGGCACGAAGCACAAAATTTAGCTCATGTGTATCATGTTTCCACTGATCATCCTTGAGAGGGTCCTACAACTTAATTGGAGTCCACCTGTGGAGTGGACATGATTTGGAAAGGCACACACCTGTCTATATAAGGTCCCACAGGTGACATTGCATGTCAGAGCACAAACCAAGCATGAAGTCAAAGGAATTGTCTGTATACGTCTGAGACAAGATTGTCTCAAGGCACAAATCTGGGGAAGGATACAGAAACATTTGTGATGCTTTGAAGGTTCCAATGAGCACAGTGGCCTCCATCTTCTGTAAATGGAAGAAGTCCCGAACCACCAGGACTCTTCCTAGAGCTGGCTGCCTGTCTAAACTGAGCAATTGGGGGAGAAGGGCATTAGTCAGGGAGGAGACCAAGAAGCCGATGGTTTCTCTGTTAGAGCTCCACCGGTCCTCTGTAGAGAGAGGAGAACCTTCAAAAGGACAATCATCTCTGTCGCACTCCACCAATCAGACCAGTAGACTTGGGGCAAAGGTTTACTTTCCAACAGGACAATGACCATAAGCACACAGCCAAGACAACAAAGGAGTGCCTTCAGGACAACTCTGTGAATGCCCTTGAGTGGCCCACCCAGAGCCCAGACTTGAATCCGATCAAACATCTCTGGAGAGATCTGAAAATGGCTGTGCACCAATACTCCCCATCCAACCTGATGGAGCTTGAGAGGTGCTGCAAATATGAATGGACGAAACTGTCCAAAGATAGGTGTGCCAAGCTTGTGCCAACATATTCAAAAAGACTTGTGTTTTGGAATTAAATCAGGAACCAATCTTGTCTTTTGTCATTTTAATGAAATCTTTGCAAAAAGAGAGACAGACAGAGAGGAACTTGCAATTGCTTCTCGGCTCTCCCTGACTCTGAAGAACACGGAAGAGCAAACGCACGGTTAAACTAAAATGGAAGGGAGATGAGGAGTCAAGGAAGAAAACTATTATTATAGTTATCTTGTCCTTAAGAGAAAAGGGAGGCTGGTAGAGAAAACTATTTAGCTACTAGGTACATTTGAAAAAGTCACTAAGAAAAAAAAGAACTATGAACTCTTGAAGTAATAAAAATCACCTAGAAACTATAGGATAATATCATAAAAGAATATAGACTATATTATCTTGTAAATCCCCCATTTAGATAATCAATTAATCAATCAAATGAAAAGAAAAATAACTAAGTAATGATACGATATGGATAACATGTATTTAACAATTAACCTGAAAAAAACCAAAAAAACATCTCGAGTTTCACACCATAATGTAGGTGTAATAAAACTTTCATAAGCAGGTTGTAATTCAGTCTCATAAAAAAGCTAGACGGAAGAATCCGAATCAGGTCAGGCCACAGGAGAGGACAGTGTTCTGTCATGGGTGTGTGTTCCGGTTTTTGTTTTCCCCCTGTCTCGTACACACCTGCTCCTCAGAGCATCTTCACCACCTGTGCCTCGTTTACCCTAATTACCCCTTGCATTTAACCTCGTGTCTTATTCTTTCTAGTCGCCAGTTCGTTGTACCTTGTCATCGCGTTCCAGCATTCCTTCTTTCCACGTCACAGACTCACAGTAAGACTAGACCCTGTTCCGATTATCGACCTCGCCTTTTTGCCCCACGTTTTTGGATACTGTTGCCTTTTTTTGGATTGCCTGCCTGTGTACCGACTTCTGCCTGTATATTAGACCTCTCTTTTTGAAACTGTCCATTTGTTTTGGAGTTGTGCATTTTTGGGTCCTATCCTCTGTTCCATTCATGACAGAACGAACTGGCCATAACAAGGACCCAGCAGACTCAGACCCGGTGCGCGAAGCCCTTCAAGCGCAGGGTCAACGCCTCTCGAAGCAAGATGAGCAGCTTGAAGCCCTCCACCTTCATCTAGAGGGACTGTCAGAGCATCAGGACAATATGATGGGACAGGTGGCCTCGCAGTTTGAAGTTCTTATGAAAATGATTCAAAAGAAGGAACCAGTTGGCACAACACCTGATGCCGCCACGATACCAACGTTTTCATGTGAAGCAGTTACCATGCAGTCACCTGTCACCTCCACTGCTGTCTGCCCACAGCTCTCTCGACCGGAGAGGTTCTCTGGAGATTCTGGGAATATTAAGCCGTTCATCACTCAGTGCGAACTCCACTTTGAGCTGCAGGCAGCCGCCTTTCCCACCGAGCGGGCAAAAATCGCTTTCGTCATTTCCCACCTGACTGGTCGTGTGAAGGCATGGGCTACTGCTGAATGGAGCCGCAATTCCGCCGCGTGTCATTCGTGGGCTTTTTTCGTAAAGACTATGAAGCAAATTTTTCAGTTTACCACGCCAGATCGTGAGGCAGGTTGCTCCTTGTCACCTTACAACAAGGCAAGCGCAGGGTGTCAGATTACGCGATTGAGTTTCGCATTGTAGCAGCAGAGTCAGTGCAATAACAGGGCACTGCTTGATGCATTTTTTTCAAGGACTATCCACCGCCGTCAAGGATCATTTGGTCCCACTAGACCTGCCGACCGACTTGGACACTCTAACACTCGCGCCGTAAAGATCGACAAGAGGCTTTTGGATCACGAGCTGGACGGAGTTCGGCGTCACCGCGTACTTGGAGGACGAGCCTCGGTGACCAGCCAAACCAAGGCAGATTACCCTGTTTCCGGTCTCAATCCACTGGCTAGTGTCACCATGGATGAACCCATGCAACTGGGCAGGTTCCGTCTCTCCCCTGAGGAACGTCAACGCCGGCTAAGGGAAGGGCGGTGTTTCTACTGCGGTCAGTTGGGTCAATCCGTGATCAACTCTCACGTCAAGGTTGCCGGTAACAAGGGCACGGGAGCAGTGAGTCTAAATTTCATTAAGGAAGACCCTACTGGGTTCTTCCTAAAGTGACACTATGCTCTCCTGATCATCTCTGGTTCTGACGCAAACTTACTTAACTCCCTCCTCGTTAGACGGATGCACCTTAGAACCTTTCAAATAAAACGCCACCGCAACACCTATGCTGCAGATTTCCTGATTCCCACTCGGAATGCATTAGTTTTCATGTTTTTGACACCATGAATCATGACCTTATTTTAGGGAACCCATCGTTGAAATTACATAACCCCCACATTGACTGGTCCTCTGGGCAGGTTATGTCATGGGGCAGCAATTGTGCCCAGAACTGTTTCAAGCCTCCATGTGATGTTCAGGGCTATGTTTCAAATGACAATCCACAGACCCCATCTGGGGATCCTGACTTATCTCAAGAAAGGTAAGTTACAACATTGTGCTTGTCTCTCCAAAAAACTGACCCCAGCCGAGAGAAATTATGACATTGGTGACTGTGAACTGCTGGCAGTCAAGGTGGCTTTGGTGGAGTGGAGACACTGGCTAGAGGGGGCACAGACTCCGTTTTTAGTATGGACAGATCACAAGAACCTGGAATATTTTAAGTCTGCTCAGAGATTAAATGCGAGGCAGGCTAGATGGGCTCTGTTCTTCACTCGATTCAATTTCATGTTATCCTCCCGACCTGGTTCTCAAAATGGTAAGCCAGATGCTTTATCGCGCATTTTCTGCGCAGAGAATTCTTTGTCAGACCCTATAACCATTTTGCCCAAGTCATGTTTCGTTTCTGCTTTTGTTTGGGACATTGAGACTGTGGTAAAGGAGGCTCTGAAGAACACTCTGAGCCCTGAAAATTGCCCTGAAAACAGGCTTTATGTTGTCCCGACCTGAAGGGGAAGAGTCATTCACTGGGCTCACACTAACCGGACTGTATGTCACCCAGGCATTGCCAAGACTCAATCTGTGGTCGAACAGCGCTTTTGGTGGCCCAATGTTAGAAGGGATGTTACCAATTATGTCAATGCTTGCCAGGTATGTGCTGTTCACAAGTCCTCTCGTAAACGTCCTTCTGGGGAGTTGCGACCCCTGCCAATACCACAACGTCCTTGGTCAGACATCTCCGTAGACTTTGTGACGGGATTACCAACCTTGAAAGGGAATACCACCATTCTCACAGTCGTGGACAGATACTCTAAAATGGCACACTTCATTGCACTTCCGAAACTCCCCTCACCTAAAGACACTGCCGAGTTAATGATACACCAAGTGTTCAAGTTCCATGGTTTCCCCAAGAATGTGGTATCTGATAGGGGTGCCCAATTCATTTCACAATTTGGAAGGAGTTTTGCATTCTCATAGGTGCTACCGTCAGTCTGTCATCTGGGTTTCACCCCGGATCCACGGACAGACCGAGAGGCTGAACCAGGACCGGGAGACTGGGCTCCGATGTCTCACTTCACAGGAGCCACGATCCTGGTTTCAGAAACTGGTTTGGGTCGAATTCTCTCACAATTCCCTCCCCTCTGCATCCACTGGTCTATCGCCTTTTCACGTTGTGCATGGTTACCAACCATCTCTATTTCCTGCCAAAGCCCAAGAGTCCAGAGTTCCAGCGGCATTGACCTTGGCGAGACGCTGCAGGAGGACCTGGGAGTGTTCCCACCAGATCCTGCTGCGCCAGGGACGGTCCTACAAAACCGCAGCTGACCGTAGGAGGACACCGGCCCCGAACTACAAAGAGGTTCAGCGTGTTTGGCTCTCCACAAAACATATTCCACTCCGGGTGGAGTCCAGGAAGCTCGCTCCCAGGTTCGTTGGGCCCTTCCCCATCACAAAGATCATCAACCCTGTCACCGTGAAGCTTAGCCTCCCAAGGTCGATGCGGGTCCACCCAGCTTTTCACATCAGCCTGCTCAAGCCCGCCCGGGCTTCCCCTCTGGTCCCGCCTTCCAGGCCCCCTCTTCCCCCCTGGTTTGTGGATGGGGGCCCTGTCTTCACTGTGAGGCAGCTGTTTCAATATCTGGTGGAGTGGGCGGGCTACGGGCCTGAGGAACGTTCTTGGGTGCCGTCTGTGTTTATCGTGGATGACTCGCTCATTTGGGACTTCCACGTTGCACATCCAGGGGCTGCGGGGACGTCTGGGGCTGGCCATTAAGGGGCGGGGTACTGTCATGGGTGTGTGTTCCAGTTGTTGTTTTCCCCTTGTCTCGCACACACCTGCTCCTGAGAGCATCTTCACCACCTGTGCCTCATTCACCCTAATCACCCCTTGCATTTAACCTCATGTCTCATTCTTTCTAGTCGCCAGTTCGTTGTACCTTGTCGTCATGTTCCAGCATTCCTTCTTTCCACGTCACAGACTCACAGTAAGACTAGACCCTGTTCCGATTATCGACCTCGCCTTTATGCCTCACGTTTTTGGATACTGTTGCCTTTTTTGGATTGCCTGCCTGTGTACTGACCTCTTCCCGTATATTAAACCTCTCTTTTTGAAACTGTCCATTTGTTTTGGAGTCGTGCATTTTTGGTTCCTATCCTCTGTTCCGTTCATGACAGTTCGAGGACCTATCGGGGCCACACACGTATACTGGACAAACGCGTAACCAACCATGCAGGAAAGATTTAACCAAAGGGACTAGACAACAAGACAAGAAACAGTGTACAAGAGGAGCGACACTGAAAACAAGTACAATACGATATAGACAAGCCTGCCGACCGTCTCCAGTGAACCACCTAGAATCAAGAACATTTTCGCGGGCAATGGCATCGCGGAGCACAGTGAGATTTCTCATGCCGGGTTTGGTTCCAAAGGCTGTAAACACCGGCTTGAAAAGCCAATAACCGCGCAAATGTCATGCGGTTTTGGATGGCAAACTCACAAATTGCATTAGTTTCTACACGTGAAGCCTCAAGAATGGTCAGGGTATTGTTACCGAAACTAGAAAAGCAATATTGATAGTTTCATATCGCAACATCAACTTAACCACCACAATTTGTGGAAATAGAGAGTTGTTGGATTTATCTTACCCAACATTATAAAAAATAGACACAAAAGGAATGAAGACGCTGCTTTCTTTTTCTCATGAGGAGGGCGTATGGGAGATTGTTCAGATTACAGCCTCTCAACACGCTCTAAACAATCTCTCCCGTCGCTCCTGCATTTATTTGAAAATAGGGAGGTTTCTAAGTTTACAAGACATAACGTACTAAGCTCCAAGACACAACACACTAAGGGTAGGGTTTCAAGGTGAAAACATGGGACCAACACCTGCCACGTACCGGCCACGTCCTTCTCTCTGATGATTCCTACTGAGTCATCTTCTTGAAGGCGAGACAAGCTAAGCAAATAAGCAATAGGGGCGATTCGAGCTGACCAATCGGGAACGAGTCTAGTGTAGACACTGCGTCCACAAACCCAGTACACGCCCTCAAAAGTCCACGTGCCCAAAGGGTCAGGTGCTGACATATAGGGAAGACAGGTAGTACCAGGAAGAGTCTGGGAATTGGGGAAGACAGGTAGTACGGGGAAGAGTTTGGGAATTGTTCAGAGAGGAGTTAGAGACAAAGGTTGTGCATGGTACAGATATAGAATGGCAATAAGATTTTGCCACCTCCCCAACATGCAAACGGACCAAATAGGGTATTGTACATAGCAAAACAGCGGAATTTTGCTCTGCAGCGAATGTGAATCGGGCCAAACAAAGGGACCACACCCGAATCATTTTGGGGTTTAAAACCATCAACGTCTCTGGTCACACTGATGTAGGGGAGAGGAGAACCTGTTTTAGCAAGGATGGTTTGGTTAAGGTACTGTGGACTGATAAAAGAAGTTAAGGTTTCGACGAAAGAGTGATGACGAATTGGGATGTGCGGAAGGCACTACTTGTGGGTTTGCAACGGCCTGTGGCATGAAAGAACAAACATAGTAGAACGATTTTGAGAGCATCCCACGTGAAAGGCGTAAAGAAACCTAACATTCATACCGTAGGAAGAAAAATTAGCAGAGGTAGTGGCGATCACATGTAACCAAAGAAGCTTGTCATAGTTGTTACGTCTCGTAAGGTACAAAATTGTGTCAACTGTCAAAGTGGCCTCATCTATGCACGTATTGGTCACTATAATTACAGCAATTATTGCTACACCACAGCGGAGGGGTTTGAAACCCCAAGGAGATGTCATCTTCTTTCTTCTGCTGGGTTGCAGGACGAATGTGCACAAGTGCGTGTAGTGTGCGCGCAACAGTTGAAGGGAAGGATCGTTGCCCGGCTTGGAGGTCATGACCTATAGCTTCTGCTCATCTTATGACCTATCGCCATGCATACGACGAGGGTGACAGACGCCCTGCACTGTCGCCACAAAGTGCGTTCAGTGGGAGTAGACAGTGAGTGAAGATTAGTGAGAAGTAGAGGGGCATGTGAGGGAAGGGGTGAGTGAGGAGAGGAGAGATAGGGGGAGATCGGAGTGAGGCAGCCTTGGCAACAGTGTCTGCACGCGCATTCCCCCGAGAAACAGGGTCAGACATGTTGGTGTGTGCTGTACATTTGCAGACAGCGATAACAGAAGGGAGGAGGATGGCGTCGAGGATAGCAGCAACCTTGTCATGGTAAAGAATAGGTTTGCTGCCAGAGGGTGCCGAAGTCATGAACCACTCCGAATGCATAAAGAGAGTCGATGTAGATGGTGACAGATTTACTTTCCGGTAGGCGGCAGACCTCAGTGATTGCTATCAACTCAGCGGGTGAGGAAGTCACAATGTGGAAGTCATCAACAACAGCGAAGCCACTGCGGTAGGACTCTCTGTCAAGGTCTTGTGACGAGCAGCCATCAACATAAAAAAATTAAGTCTGAGTTTTGGAAAGGTGTGTCAGAAGGATCGACAAAAGGTGTGCATAGATGTTGTTACTCAGAGACGCAAGAGTGTGGCTCCCCCTCGTCAGGGAGAGGCATAAGTAGTACGGTTAAAGAGTATCGCAACGCTGCACTGTCACATGGGGAGGCCCAACAGCACTTCGTTGTCGCAGAGCCAACGCGCAGCAGACAAGTGAAAGGAGCGTTGCTCTTGTAAGATAGAACTTACACAGTGACGAACTCACACAGTTAGCGGAGAATACCCCATGTAGTCACATAAGGGTGATGACAGGCTGTTCATCGGTGGCCACAGCACGAAGGCACGCAGGAAGGCCCTGTGCCACCGGATCAAGTTGACGAAAGAAGTAAGAGGTCTCCATGACGCTGAAGTAACACGGAAGTCATGTTGCCATGAAATTTCTCCACAAACTGAACAAAGGGCTTGGATGAATCAGGAAGCCCAAGAGTGGTGGAGGACTGCAGGAAACACTTCAGATGTTCGAAACCGGCAGTAGCATCAGGCGTCCATTTGACATGTGATGAGAAAGTGAGTGACCTGTCCAGGGTGATAGAGTGCACAGCAGTCATAAGCAGAATAATTTGGGATGAAATATCGACATTAAGAACACATTCCCAAAAAGATACTTGTTTCTTTGTAAGCAATTTGGGCGTGTTGACAATGGCCTGCACTCGGGTCAAAGGTTCAAAACTTCGGGTGAGTGCTTCGCAAAAGAGGGTGAGGCTGCACGACAGCCCCTGACCAAAGTGTGTCCACGGGTACTTTTTTCCTTTGAAGGTAAACGCAAACCAAAATTATGAGTCTTTGTGAACCGGTTCGGTTCAAAAAGCATTTGAGAGGTCAACAACTGAGAACCATTGAGTACCGGGTGGAATTTGGCTCAAAATAGTGTATGGATTTGGAGCCTAAGGAGTTGGAGCATTTATTACGGCATTAAGAGCTTACAAATCTTCAACAAAATCGACACGCAGTCGACTGCCCTTAAGGTCAAATTTTCTTCATTGTTCAATATTGGAGTTCGGACTGGTGAATCATCACATGGCATTTGAGCAATTACTTAAATATTGGGCAAATTCTCTTAACAGCGTCCACGCGCAGTGGATATTGGCACTGTTGAGGGCGATAGGATGACTTTGGTTGAATTTGAACAGGTGGACAGTTCTTTATCAGTCCTACATCATGCTTTCTGGTAGCCCAAAGTGTATTTGAAGCAGAGGAGAAATGTCTGACGGGGAACAAAACTGGCTGAAACGAGTAAGATTTGAATGGAGTCGGGTTTGATGTAAGGAGAATGGAATGTAAAGCTTGTGTACGCTCAGTGAAAACATTCCTATGCGCATTGACAGATTTTGAAAAATATATCATATCAGATGTTTGTGCCCAATTAGTCATGCGTTGACATTGATAAACAAAAGGTCCGACATCCTGCCATCGCACCGAAGGTCTTTTGGCCAGAGAGACGTGTGGTGCTGACGGACAACATCAAAGACAGACATCTAACTTGAGAAAACACCTTGCAGTTAGTTGCAGATGTTTCTATTGTTGTTTTGGCAGTGGATATGGCAACATTAGCCCTATCTTATGGTGTTGCACACACACACGCACACACAATGACTAAGTCTTGTCAGCAAACAGCTTCTTCATGAAGTCATTTAAGTGACTAAAGCAAACAATGTTTCTGTAGGGCCCAATGTATGTGTTGTTGGTTTTTGGCCAGTTAAAAATTCCAATGGTGGCAGGTGTTTGTCGACTCCTATTTGTTTTTCTTTTTTTTTTATTTGATGTACATGATCTGATTTTTTTAAAAAAATTAGGTTATTCACCACCCTTTTACTGAAAAAAACGTTTACTGAATAGGGTGGTTGTGCCAAAATCAACCAATGTATTAGAAAAAAAACAGACAAAAGAAATACCTATATATGAATTTCCCGCTGTTAACATAGAAAGCTCTTCTTCAATGAGGAGCTGTAGCTGTCGTTAATGAGCAATAGAATAGTGTGTTTTCACTTATTTCTATATTGCACTATATTTTTAACCACACTCTGATAAAAAAGCAAGTATTACTTAATTTGGAGTCTGGAACGGATTAATTGCATTTCTATTAATTTCAATGGGGAATACAGGTATTACCTCGGTTTAAGAACGTTTCGAGATACAAACAGAGTCACGGAAAGAAAAAAGTTTGTAAACCGGGGTTTCACTGAATACGGTTTTCAATATTTTATACAAATATAAATTTGAAAAGTGTGGCCTGCATGTGTATTCAGTGGAGCCGCAATGTGCTAGTAGCCCTATCTGTCAGTACCCCAATGAGGCCAGGGCTGCGAGGGCCCTTAATAGCATGCTTGCAGCTGTAATATTTTATGTTTATTTTCGAAACAATGTTAACGTGGTGTGGCTGAAAAACATATCCATCCTCACTTGAGGTACAAACTGAGGTTAATTCAATTACTAGAAAGTGCATATTACTGTCATCGTAATAATGAATTTAGACAACAGTAGCATCTGCAAGACAACTTTCATAAGGGAAAGAGCGAGCTAAAACATGCTTTCTTTCTGTTAGCAGTCATTGGGATCTGTACTGCCTGACAGAAAATCGTGCAGATGGTCTGCACTCTTTCAGCTTGCTGAGGTAAATCTGCTTATGTGGTTTATATATATATATATATATATATATATATATATATGTATACAGTATATGTTCAACATCTTAACAATAGGTGTGAGTCATATTCCCAGTTATAGCTTTATACTGATATCTGTATATTTTGGCTTTGTATCATAAAAGCAGAAACTAACCATTACAGTCTGTTTAAGTTTGGTGTGTATAGACTGTATATATGTACAGTGGGTACGGAAAGTATTCAGACCCCCTTAAATCTTTCACTCTTGTTATATTACAGCCATTTGGTAAAATCATTTAAGTTCATTTTCCCGTCATTAATGTACACATAGCACCCCATATTGACAGAAAAAAACAGAATTGTTGAAATTTTGCAGATTTATTAAAAAACAAAAACTGAAATATAACACAGCCATAAGTATTGAGACCCTTTGCTGTGACACTTATGTATTTAACTCGGGTGCGGTCCATTTCTTCTGATCATCCTTGAGATGGTTCTACACCTTCATTGGAGTCCAGCTGTGTTTGATTATACTGATTAGACCTGATTAGGAAAGCCACACACCTGTCTGTATAAGACCTTATACCATATTATACCTTACCATATAAGACCAAACAGCTCACAGTGCATATCAAAGCAAATGAGAATCATGAGGTCAAAGGAACTGCCTGAAGAGCTCAGAGACAGAATTGTGGCAAGGCACAGAACTGGCCAAGGTTACAAAAATATTTCTGCTGCACTAAAGGTTCCTAAGAGCACAGTGGCCTCCATAATCCTTAAATGGAAGACATTTGGGATGACCAGAACATTTCCTAGAGCTGGCCGTCCGGGGAAGAAGAGCCTTGGTGAGAGAGGTAAAGAAGAACCCAAAGATCACTGTGGCTGAGCTCCAGAGATGCCGTCGGGAGATCTAGAAAGTCAACCATCACTGCAGCCCTCCACCAGTTGGGGCTTTATGGCAGAGTGGCCTGACGGAAGCCTTTCCTCAGTGCAAGACACATGGAAGCCCGCATGGAGTTTGCTAAAAAAAAAACCTGAAGGACTCCAAGATAGTGCGAAATAAGATTCTCTGGACTGATGAGACCAAGATAGAACTTTTTTGCCTTAATTCTAAGCGGGATGTGTGAAGAAAACCAGCCACGGCTCATCACCTGTCCAATACAGTCGCAATAATGAAGCATGGTGGTGGCAGCATCATGCTGTGTGGGTGTTTTCCAGCTGCAGGAACAGGATGACTGGTTGCAATCGAAAGAAAGATGAATGTGGCTAAGTACAGGGATATCCTGGACGAAAACCTTCTCCAGAGCCCTCAGAACCTCAGACTTGGCCGAAGGTTCACCTTCCAACAAGACAATGACCCTAAGCACACGGCTAAAATTTTGAAGGAGTGGCTTCAGAACAACTCCGTGACTGTTCTTGAATGGCCCAGCCACAGCGCTGACTTAAACCCAATTGAGCATCTTTGGAGAGACATGAGAATGGCTGTCCAGGAACGTTCACCATCCAACCTGACTGAACTGGAGAGGATCTGCGACGAGGAATGGCAGAGGATCCCTAAATTCAGATGTGAGAAACTTGTTGCATCATTCCCAAAAAGACTCATGGCTGTATTAGCTCAAAAGGGTGCTTCTACCAAATACTGAGCAAAGGGTCTGAATACTTATGGCTGTGTGATATTCCAGTTTTTCCTTTTTAATAAATCTGCAAGAATTTCAAAAATTCTGTTTTTTTCTGTCAATATGGGGTGCTTTGTGTGTACATTGAGGAAAAAAATTAACTTAAATTATTTTAGCAAACGGCTGCAATATATCAAAGAGTAAAAAATGTAAGGGGGTCTGAATACTTTCTGTACCCACTGTATGTGTATAGGGTGTTTGAAAAGTAAATTTGGCACTCACCATTAGAAATTGCTGAAATAATTTTCAGTATCACTGAAACCTTGCACACTGGAGGACTTCGAGACACAGATTCAGGAGGTTCTCAACGATATCCAAATTTGAAGAAATTGGTTGAAGAAACCAGTGCTTACTTTGAATTATGGAGATTGACTTTCATTGTCCCATGTAATAAATATAAATACTTTGTTTAAATAAATTTGTATTAGGCATATGGAATTTATTTCATATATTTATTCCCAATGTTTAATGCATAGTTAGTTTTCACCCACCCTGTGTGTATATACATACTGTATGTACTGTACATATGTATGTATGTACAACCCCAATTCCAATGAAGTTGGGACGTTGTGTTAAAAATAAATAAAAACAGAATACAATGATTTGCAAATCATGTTCAACCTATATTTAATTGAATACACTACAAAGACAAGATATTTAATGTTCAAACTGATAAACTATTGTTTTTAGCAAATAATCATTAACTGAGAATTTTATGGCTGCAACACGTTCCAAAAAAGCTGGGACAGGTGGCAAAAAAGACAGAAAGTTGAGGAATGCTCATCAAACACCTGTTTGGAACATCCCACAGGTGAACAGGCTAATTGGGAACAGGTGGGTGTCATGATTGGGTATAAAAGGATTTTCCCTGAATTGCTCAGTCATTCACAAGCAAAGATGGGGCGAGGTTCACCTCTTTGTGAACATGTGTGTGAGAAAATAGCCGAATAGTTTAAGGACAATGTCCCTCAACGTACAATTGCAAGGAATTTAGGGATTTCATCATCTACGGTCCATAATATCATCAAAAGGTTCAGAGAATCTGGAGAAATCACTGCATGTAAGCGGCAAGTCCGAAAACCAACATTGAATGCCCGTGACCTTCGATACCTCAGGCACCATTGCATCAAAAACTGACATCAATGTGTAAAGGATATCACCACATGGGACCGGGAACACTTCAGAAAACCAATGTCAGTAAATACAGTTCGGCGCTCCATCCGTAAGTGCAACTTGAAACTCTACTATGCAACGCAAAAGCCATTTATCAACAACACCCAGAAACGCCGCCGGCTTCTCTGGGCCCGAGCTCATCTAAGATGGACTGATGCAAAGTGGAAAAGTGTTCTGTGGTCCAACGAGTCCACATTTCAAATTGTTTTTGGAAGTTGTGGATGTCGTATCCTCCGGGCCAAAGAGGAAAAGAACCATCCGAACTGTTATGGACGCAAAGTTCAAACGCCAGCACCTATGATGGTATGGGGCTGTGTTAGTGCCAAAGGCATGGGTAATTTACACATCTGTGAAGGCACCATTAATGCTGAAAGGTACATACAGGTTTTGGAGAAACATATGCTGCCATCCAAGCAGCACTTTTTCATGGACACCCCTGCTTATTTCTGCAAGACAATGCCAAACCACATTCTGCACGTGTTACAAAAGCGTGGCTTCATAGTAAAAGAGTGCGGGTACTAGACTGGCCTGCCTGCAGTCCAGACCTGTCTCCCATTGAAAATGTGTGGCGCATTATGAAGCGTAAAATACGATAACGGAGACCCCAGACTGTTGAACAGCTGAAGCTGTACATCAAGCAAGAATGGGAAATAATTCCACCTACAAAGCTTCAACAATTAGTGTCCTCAGTTCCCAAACGTTTATTGAATGTTGTTAAAAGAAAAGGTGATGTAACACAGTGGTAAACATGACCCTGTCCCAGCTTTTTTGGAACCTGTTGCAGCCATAAAATTCTAAGTTAATGATTATTTGCTAAAAACAAGAAAGTTTATCAGTTTGAACATTAAATATCTTGTCTTTGTAGTGTATTCAATTAAATATAGGTTGAAAATGATTTGCAAATCATTGTATTCTGTTTTTATTTATGTTTAACACAACGTCCCAACTAAATTGGAATTGGGGTTATATATACTGTACGTATGTACTGTATGTATCTGGTTATAGCACTACACTCGTGGATAAAATAGTTGGTACTGTTAATGAAAGCAAAACCCAAAGTGGTCACAGAAATAACTTGAATCTGACAAAAGTAATAATAAAACAGATTGTGAAAATAATGTAAATCGGACATTGCTTTTGAATTGTGGTTCAGCAGAAATGTTTAAAAAAATCAACTTGTGAAACAGGCCTCGACAAAAATGATGGTAACCTTAGAAAAGATTAAATTGACCATGGGGATATGTTCAAACAAGGTGTGTCCTCTAATTAGCATCACACGTGTCTTCAAACTTGTAATCAGTCAGTCGGCCTTTTTAAAGAGTGCTAAGTGTTGACTGCTGTGTACTACACTAAACATGGACCAGAGGAAGCGAAGGAGAGATTTGTCTCAGGAGATTAGAAAGAAAATTATAGACAAGCACGTTACAGGTAAAGGCTATAAGACCATCTCCAAGCAGCTTGATGTTCCTGTGACTATAGTTGCACATATTATTCAGAAATGTAAGATCCATGGGACTGTTGCCAACCTCCGTGGACGAATTGATGACTAATTGAAGAGACAGATAATACAAATGGTAACAAAAGAGCTCAGAAATTAATTAATTAAAGGTGAACTCCAAGGTCAAGGTACATCAGTGTCAGATTGCACAATCCATCTCGTTGTTTGAGCCAAAGTGGACTTCATGGGAGACTACCAAGGAGGACACTGTTGAGATTAAATCAGAATAAGCGAGACTGGAATTTGCCAAACTGCATGTTGACAAGCCGTAAAGCTTCTGGGAGAATGTCCTATGGACAGACGAGACAAAATAAACTTTTTGGCACGGCACAGCAGCTCTCTGTTCACAGACACAAAAATTAAAGTTGAACTCCAAGGTCAAGGTACATTAGTGTCAGACTGCACCGTCTGCCGTCGTTCGAGCCAAAGTGGACTTCATAGAAGACTACCAAGGAGGTCACCACTGTTGAAAATAAATCATAAAAAAGTGAGACTGGAATTTGCCAAACCAAGCCACAAAGTTTCTAGGAGACTGTCCAATGGACAGACGAGACAAAACTGGAACATTCTGGCAAAGCACATCAGCTCTAGTTCACAGACACCAAAATGAAGTATACCAAGAATAGAACACGCTCTGTTATGTTCTGAGGCTGCTTTGTGCAGTTAGCACAGGGTGTCTTGAATCTGTACAGGGTACAATGAAATTTCAAGAGCTTGGTTTTAGTCGCAGGTCATGGGTATTGCAACGGGATAATGACCCAAAACACACAACTAAAAACATCCAAGAATTGCTAAGAGCAAAATATTGGACTTTTTTGAAGTGGCCTTCCATTAGCCCTGATCTAAATCCTATTGAACATCTGTGGGAGGAGCTGAAGCATGCCGTCTGGAGAAAGCACCCTCAAATCTGAGACAACAAGAGCAGTTTATTAATATTGAGTGGGCCAAAATACCTGCTTCAGAGATGCAGAAGTATCATTGAAAGTTACAAAAATTATTTTATTGCAGTGATTGCTTCAAAACTTTGTGCAACAAAATATAAAGGGTACCATCATTTTTGCCGAGGCCTGTTTCATGATTTTTTTTTAATAATTCTGTTGAACCACAATTCATAAGCAATTAGTGATTTTCATTGGGAAATTTTCATGATTATTTTTTAACATTACTTCTATCAGATTCAAGTTATTTCTGTGACCACTGTGGGTTTTTCTTTCATTAACACAGAAGTGCCAACAATTTTATCGTGTGTACATACTGTACATTACGGAAGGTTATTGCTTAATAGTTCTAGTAAAGCATGAAATTGACAAAAGGACATTTTTGTTTCTGTTCAGATGTGTTTAGCATCTGAAACTAGGAAGATGGACACAGCTGTATCTCGGCAAGTAACCAGCTCATCTTCAGCCTCTTTCCATGAAACTACAGCAAATAGTCTTAAAGAGGAGAACTTGGAAAATGTTGATTGCCCTCACACCTCAAATACATTACCTTCCCACTCCCCAATCACTTTGACTGAGACAATTTCCCTGGAACTTGACAGCCAAAATCAATGTGTCAAAAAGAATAAGAAAGAGGAGGTCATGTTAAATGATAATGATGAAACTCTACATTCTTCAGAGCAATTCCTTAAAAATCCTACAGATTCTGATGTTGGGGTTATCTTTGGAATTGAGACAGTGGCTGAAAGTGTCTGGAGGGATTCAGAGAAGCCCAAGATGAAAATCCAATATGTTTCAGGTGGTGATATGTCTTGTCCACCCAAAATGAAGAGTAAGCCCCAAGTTAAGACTGTCAAAGACAAAGACCTGGTTGATGATAGTGGCAAGTATGTGCAGCATCATGCCTGTAAGATGGAAATAAAAGAAGAGATGAGTACTATGACAGAGAAAGAAGAAACGAGTATAGAAAGCAAGGAAATTCCGGACAGCATGCAGGGATGCCCAAAGGTCCCCTACAAGTCTTCATCTGTGATGCTCAAAGAGGATGACAATAGGATGGAAATGCCAACTGAGGCCAATACAAAGATCCGTGGTGCAAGGAAATCCGAGAGGAGCTGTAAAGGCGCCTTGTACAAGACCCTTGTTTCTGAAGGGATGCTGACCTCGCTGAGAGCCAATATTGACCGTGGTACTTGTTGTTTGACCACTACATATCCAATGTGTTCACATTATTTTAATGAACAATGTCAATAATATATTGGTTTTATCTCTAGGTAAAAGAGGTGTCTTTCGTGCTTCTGATCATGAAGCAAACTTTGGCGAGGATAGCTGGACACTATCCCAAATGGCATCTAATAACACCAAGAGACTAAAAAAATCCAAGTCCAAAGATGATTCTTCACAAGGGTGAGTCACATTACTCGGATATTTTTGGGGAAATGTACATAAGTGTTAACCAAACTTGATAGTTAGGCAAACTAAAACCAGCAAAGACTAATTAACCACACACACCAGTTCTTTTCAGTTTCAGTAAAACATCTCTTGCCAAGTCTTACAGAAATTGCTGCTGCTTTGAGTAGTTCTACATAATATAATTCAAGCAGGAAGACAGTTACAAACCGCTTTAGAAGTAAATCAGTCAATCACATACATTTTAGTGCGCCACAAAAATGTGCTTGAATTAATGTTCCATGGGCTCCATACTGCTCCCATGATCACTGTTGAGAAGTGGCCAGTTTCTTGTTGCTGTTTCCCTTTGAGTATATGGTCAGTAATGTTAACACTTATCTCAACTCATCAGAAAACTCGAAGAAGAATTTGAAAAGAAGTTTAACAGCCTCCCACAGTATAATCCAACAACATTTGATAAGAAATGGCCTTCTGTCATAAAGAGAAAGAAGACTGATTGGTCTTTGGCCCATGAGGAGACTTCCAAAACAGACAAAGGTGAGAATAAAATGTAATGAATATTAATATAACCGTCCTTCCAACTCATACAGTACACACAGGGTTCCAGACTAACCTTTTTTACGTACACTCTGAAAAGTAAGATATTCATATTTCCATTAATTTTTACTGCATTACTGAGACATACTTTGACAATAAATTCCAAAACGAAATTAAATTTGAATTCAAGTTTTACATTTTTGACACAAAATAAACATAAATTACAAGTTATGCCAATTAAATCATAAAAATGTTACATTTTAGGCTGGCAGTGCCAGTATTATCAGTAAATGTGGTATTCCCTGCATGTTGTATCGACAGCAGAATTTGCTGTTTATGGAATTCGTCTCCCTGAAATACCTGAGCCAGTTGAACTTGTGCAGCTACTCATCCCGAAAATATTTTTCACCACGACCATTTCCTTAAAAAGTAAATCAGACTCATTATCAGGATTTCTCTTCTGGCACACTAGGTTTACAGAGAACCACTATTATCACCACTCAAGAACTTTCAGAATATTTTGTCAATAATGAGAGATAGACGGATAAAAACATATCGGTCTATCGCTATCTCAGCGCAAATACCAATTACTCGTAGTCGATAGGCCGATAACCGATACTTGGAGCCGATATTGATTTGTAGTAAAAGGGAAAATATTAGTGTCAAAATTTTGAATAATACAAACTCCAAAGCGGCACGGTGGCCGACTGGTTAGAGCGTCAGCCTCACAGTTCTGAGGACTGGGGTTCAATCCCCGGCCCCGCCTGTGTGGAGTTTGCATGTTCTCCCCGTGCCTGCGTGGGTTTTCTCTGGGCACTCCGGTTTCCTCCCACATCCCAAAAACATGCATTAATTGGAGACTCTAAATTGCCCATAGGTGTGACTGTGAGTGCGAATGGTTGTTTGTTTGTATGTGCCCTGCAATTGGCTGGCAACCAGTTCAGGGTGTACCCCGCCTCCTGCCCGTTGATAGCTGGGATAGGCTCCAGCATGCCCGCGGCCCTAGTGAGGAGAAGCGGCTCAGAAAATGGATGGATGGACAAATTCTCAACACTTGTTTAAATGCCTTTAAGCATGGTTATTAAACAGCTTTAAGATACGCAACATATTATTATTATTATTATTTTTATCTTAAGGCCTTTTCACACTGCACTTCATTGAAATGCCCCCGCGTCAAAGCGCAACGTTGAATTGGAAATGGAATGGAAATGGTGACGTAACAGCTTCAAAGGGAGTCAGGAGGCTTTCCCCGCTGACTGGACCGCAATTCAGCAATATGTATTTATCGTTGTTGGAAAAGAAATCCCTAACTTCGCTTATTTTAAGGAGGAGGTGATGACGCAGCAGCAAAAAAGGAAAAAAGAAAAAAAAAGGGAATGGAAATGTCCCATGCCAATTTCACGGCACCATCTCGGAGTTAAACCCGTTCATGAGCTTTCTGGTCCCAGGAAGAGCGCTTCGAGGGCTATTTCAGACTGCAGGGAGCTTTGAAAGGGAGTTTGAAAGCCTCCCGCAGTGACATCTCGGTATATTAATTTTCTATTCGCCCAAAGTTTAGGTTAGTGGGACACCGAAATTATTATGCCTTCTGCCATTTCCCCCTTGCTGTTTACACTACAGGTCCACCAAAATATCACTCAGAAATCACTCCGCGAGCCCCGCTCCCATTGGAGGAGCTTTTTGACGTCACTGCATCAAAACTCCAGAATAGCTCGGCGTCACGTCAAAACACGCTGTCGCGCAATTAGCACATACACAATGAATGGGAAAGTCGAGAGCGCCAGACGCTTTGCCAGGTGCAGTGTGAAAAGACGTTCAGACAATAGACATCTTTGTTTTAAAATGTTAAGAAAAAGTTCAGGAGCTCTCGGGATCAGTAGCATGTCTTATAAAGTTAAACCAAAACTTAAACAAAAAGATAACCTAAGTTTTCTACAGTAAATTAAGTTGTCCAAAATTTCAGTATAACTGAAATATTATTCTTTAACTCATCTTTGTTTTAAGTTCAAACAAAAACAAAAACTGCAGGGAGTTCCCAGGGTCAGCAGCATCTGCAGTAGCCCATAATGTAATCACGTCCCATTACGTAATAAATTTGCCCTTTTTAAAAAGTAATAGGCCCGTAATGTGACAACTGGCCAATAACGTAATAAAAGTCCTGAACCAACACTTTTCACCAATAACGTACCAATACATTATTGTCTAATTATTACTATTATTAGTTATTGGCCTGGGAAAATAAATATATTTGCAAATGTAATAACTGAGCGTTTATTACGTTATGGGCAATTATTATGTTATGGGCTTCTATGAGAGAACCCCATAATGTAATAGCAGCCCATGACGTAATAAAAGTCCTGAACCTTTAACGTCCACTACATTTGGAGATAGCTTGAAAGGTCGAACCCGATTGGACTGGATCATCATGAAAAACTGAAGGTGTCGACTCACCCCTGCATATTGAACGATTGGATACGTATTTGGGCTGGACGATATTGGAAAAACATGACATTGCTATTTTTTAAACCTGCGATATATATTGCGATGTGAAAAAATACAGGATCACTGTTGGGATAGTTTATTTTCTATGTAAACTAGTTCAAAGTTCAGTTCACCGTTTCAAATATTAACTAGTTCAGTTCATAATTCAAAATTTTTAACTACTTTCAGCGGTCAAACACAAGTAGTTCATAGTTGTTTTTTTCAACATGTTGCTGACATTACTGGCATTCATTTTCCCATTGTTGCCACCCATTCAATCTAGACTAGTAGCCAGCTGCAGCTTTCACCCTACAACCTCAAAAACATGAGGAGAAACATGTTGCTTGAATGGTGTTTTTTTTTTTTTAAATAAGGAATTAAAACAAAAACAGGACTTTTGTCCTTAATGTGCAAACAAAAACATGCACCACAGTATGACAGCAACGATGGCATTCTGAGCAGCTCTGCCTGACTATATTAAGAAAATATTTTGTCTTATCTACTCAGATTTTATTCCATATTATGGCAGTGTGATCGTACAGTTTTAACTAAAACATTCTGACAAAAATACTAATTTTCATCATAATGCATTTTTAAAATGATGTACTGTATTACAAAAGAACCAAAGAACACATTCGCTCCCATTTACGCAGTGTCCCTGAACGCACGTCACGCAGTGCGGCGTGCCATACTAGTTTCATTCTGAAGATCGAAATAGGAAATACAGCAGTTGTACATGGTTTCCCATGTTCTCTTTCATAGTTATAATACAAGGATTATACAACACTCTGGGCTGCTCCTTGTGTTGTTTAAAGCGTCATAATTTACCGTAACATGAGTACTAATCTAATTAGCATGTCCAAACAGGTCCCTCTGCTGGTCACTTTTTAATATTACAGTTGATTCACTGCATAAAACAGTACACCAACATGTTAAATGGGCGGCTGTGGATCAGTAGGTAGAGCAGGTCGACCAGTGACTGAAGGGTAACTGGTTTGAATCCCGGCTACGACTGTCCGCATGTCGAAGTGTCCTTGGGCAAGACACTGAACCCTAATTTGCTCCCAGTGTGCCTGGCAGCGCCTTGCATGCCAGCAGTCGCCCATTGGTGTATGAATGTGGGTGAATGTGAGGCTTGTAAAGCGCTTTGGGCACTGTGATTGTGTAGATAAAGCGCTATATAAGTGCAGTCCATTTACCAAATGTTTCCCATCATCAAACAAATTTAAATATTAGTCAATGACAACACAAGTAAACACAAAAGGCAATTTTTAAATGGTTTTTATTATTACGGAAGAAAAAAAATCCAAAACTGCATGGCCGTGTGAAAAAGTGATTGCCCTCCCCTCCCCCACCCTCCGTTATAACATAACAGTGGTTTATCATGCCTGAGTTCAATTTCTCGAGCCACACCCAGGCCTGATACTGCCACACCTGTTCTCAATCAAGAAATCACTTAAATCGGACCTGCCCGACAAAGTGGAGAAGACCAAAAGATCCTCAAAAGCAAAACATCATGCCGAGATCTAAAGAAATTCAGGAAAAATTAGAACGTTATTGAGATCGATCAGTGTGGAAAAGGTTATAAAGCCATTTCTAAAGCCATTTCTTTGGGACTCCAGCAAACCACAGTGAGAGTCATTATCTACAAATGGCGAAAGCAAAGAACAGTGGTGAACCTTCCCAGGAGTGGTCGGCCGACAAAATTACCCTAAGAGCACAGCGACGACTCATCCAAGAGGTCATAAAAGACCTCACAACATCATCCAAGGAACTGTAGGTCTCACTTGCCTCAGGTAAGTTCAGTGTTCATGACTCCACAATAAAAAAGAGACTAGGCAAAAATGGCCTGCATGGCAGAGTTCCAAGATGATAACCACTGCCGAGCAAAAAGAACATTAAGGTCTGCCAGAAGACATCTTGATGATTCCTAACACTAAAATACTCTATGGTCTGACGAGTGTGTGAAAAATCAGTAAAGGGGCAAACACTTTTTCACACCATTGTATATCGTGCAGCCCTAATACGTATATGGACACTGTGAACAACGAGCCTGTATAGGTGTTTGATGCTGGATCTATAGTATTGTACTTTATCACATTTATAAGCTTAATAGTGAAGGAAGACGCTGGTTGCTAAAGAGTGGACTTGGGTGAGAATTAATGCAAGTGGATATTTAAAAAAAACTCTCGCTGGCTCCTATTTATTTCAATGTAACCAGCGAGGTATGGACCGCGCGTGTACATTTTGGTCACAAGCATAGCTTTTTCTTACAAAGGCACATCATAAACAGGAGTCCACAGAAGCACTTTGGTCTGCTGAGCACCAGAGGTTGTTGCTTGGTGCTCATTTTTTTTTCATGTCCATTTGTAGGGTCTCGCACTGGGCGCCATTCAAACTAGAACCACACCAGACTTGCAGTATGGACTGCGCGGTCAGCTGATTTTGCGCACTTATCGAAGGCTGCGACCCTGAATCTTTTTTGCACCACGTTCCGGTTACATGCAAAGAAAAATTTTGACAGACTGCCGTAGCTGCTGTAAAGCAAAACAGAGACGCCTGCATGCACTATGGCGCTGCCTCATTGTCAGCCCCAGCACACACTGATGCTATTTTCAGACTGGATGTGGAAATTCATTTTGCCTGCTTCTGTTTGATCGCGGGAGTCACTGAATGCACATTTGCTCCTTTTGCACTTTCACAACGATGAAAGAGGAGGGGCTTCACCTTCGGGAGGCGAAGACAATATTTCCTCCTGCCATATGAACAGCAATGGACAACGATGTGACCTGTATTGTGGCTCTGTACTCGTTGTGGGAGTCCAAACATATTTGTAATGCCAAACGCTGTCGTGGTTGGGTCCACAACACCATCCAGAAGCACACGGAGCTTGGCGTATTTCACCGCTTTTTCCAGAAGCTGCGTCTGGGGGACTGCAACTTCCAGTGCTAACTTGTGCCCAGTTTGACATGTTGACACGAATCGGTCCCAGGATTTCCCTATTCCCATTGCATCTGAACTGCAGAGCACCTGACCATTTGTCTCCAATGAGTATATTCACTATATCTACTGAGTCACACTTGGCAGGTTTACCACAGCGCTGATAAATGTATCAAAAATACAGCACGCTGCCAAATTGCAAAAATTAATGGATTAATGAAAAGGATGGCATGAATGGAATTTGGATTGTTCAGATTGTCTTGCTCTATCAACAGTCATACACACACACACACGTCGATATACTGTACAAGTTCAAGATTGTATAAAGTCACCAGAATTTATTATTATTATTATTATTTATTATTTTGGAAAGCAGCTACAGTGACGTGAAGTATTGGCCCCCTTCTCAAATTCTTATTTTTGCATAGTTTCCCCACTTTGTTTAGCATCATAAAACAAATGGAAGTATCAGAAGAATATAACCCAAGTGATGGGGCCCGGCCGAGCACAGCCCGAAAGGGTAACGTGGGTCCCCATTCCCATGGGCCCACCACCTGTGAGAGGGGCCATTGGGGTCGGGTGCATTGTGAGCTGGGCGGTGATCGAAGGCAGGGACCTTGGCGATCCGATCCCCGGCTACAGAAGCTGGCTCTAACGTCACCTCTCTCGGAGGGAAGGAGCCCGAGCTGGTGTGCGAGGTCGAGAAGTTCCAACGAGATATAGTCGGGCTCACCTCCACACACAGCTTGGGCTCTGGTACCAGTCCTCTCGAGAGGGGTTGGACTCTCTTCCACTCTGGAGTTGCCCACGGTGAGCGGCACCGAGCCGGGGGGGCAATAAGTATACCCGCACCTGCTCGGTGCCTCTCACCGTGGGCAACTCCAGAGTGCCTGTACATTGGGGTTCACCCCAGTGGACAAGAGGGTAGATGCCCTCAGGAGCAGGTGTGCACGAGACAGTGGAAAGACAACAATCATAACACACACCCATGACAGTAACCGCATCAACCTTGGGAGCCTAAGCTTCATGGTGACAGGGTTGATGACCTTTGTGATGGGGAAAGGCCCAACGAACCTGGGAGCGTGATTCCAGGACTGGAAGATGCTTGATGGAGAGCCAAACTCGCTGACCCACTTTGTAGTTCGGGGCCGGTGTCCACTTATGGTCAGCTGCGGTCTTGTAGGACAGCGTCTCACCAAGGTCAATGCAGATGGAACCGTGGACTGTGGGGCTATGGCAGGAAACAGAGATGGTTGGTAACCATGTACAATGTGAAAAGGCGGAAGACCAGTGGATGCAGAGGGGAGAGAATTGTGAAAGAACTCGACCCAAACGAGCTTCTGAGTCCAGGATTGTGGCTCCTGTGAAGCAAGACATCGGAGCCCAGTCTCCAGGTCCTGGTTCAGCCTCTCAGTTTGTCCGTTGGTTTCAGGATGAAACCCAGATGACAGACTGACGGTAGCACCTATTAAACTGCAAAACTCCTTCCAAAATCATGAAACGAATTGGGGGCCTCTATCCGATACCACATTCTTGGGAAAAACATGAAACTTGAATACCTGGTTTATCATCAACTCTGCAGTTTCTTTAACTGCGGGGAGTTTCGGCAGTGCAATAAAGTGGGCCATCTTAGAGAACCCGTCAACAGCTGTGAGAACGGTGGTATTTCCTTTCGAGGCCGGTAATCCTGTCACAAAGTCTACGGAAATGTCTGACCAAGGACGTTGTGCAGGGGTCGCAATTCCCCAGAAGGACGTTGACGAGAGGGGTTGTTAGCAGCACATACCTGCAAGCATTGACGTAATTGATAACATCTCGTCTAACATTAGGCCACCAAAAGCGCTGTTTGACCATAGATTGCATTTTGGTAATGCCTGGGTGACATACAGTCCTGTTAGTGTGAGCCCAGTGGATAACTGGGACCACATAAAGCCTGTTTTCAGGGAAATCTTCAGGGCTAAAAGTGTTCTTCAAATCCTCTTTTACCACAGTTTCAATGTCCCAAACAAAAGCAGAAACAAAACATGACTTGGGCAAAATGGTTTTAGGGACGGACAAAGAATTCTCTTCGCAGAAAATACGCGATAAAGCATCTGGCTTACCATTTTTAGAACCAGCTCGGTAGGATAAATTAAATCTTGTGAAGAATAGAGCCCATCTATCCTGCCTTGCATTTAATCTTTTACCAGACTTAAGATACTCAAGGTTCTTGTGATCTGTCCATACTAGAAACGGGCTCTGAGCGCCTTCTAGCCAGTCCCTCCACTCCACCAAAGCCACCTTGACAGCCAGCAGTTCACGGTCACCTTTGTCGTAATTTCTCTCGGCTGGAGTCAGTTTTTTTAGAGCGATAAGCACAAGGATGTAACTTATCATCCTTGAGACATTCCTGGGAGAGCACTGCTCCTATTCCGGCATCAGACGCATCAACTTCTACAACAAACTGCTGTTTGGGATCTGGCAAAGTGAGGATGGAAGCGGAGGTAAAGCTCGATTTTAGTTTCTGAAAAGCTGACTGACTAACCGGGTTCCACGCAAAGGGTCTGTGTGGCGAGGTAAGATCATCCAAAGACGAGGCTATTGAACTGAAATTTCTAATGAACTTTCTGTAGAAATTAGCGAACCCTAAGAACCTTTTTACGTCTTTGCGTGATGTGGGAGTGGGCCAATTAGTCACGGCATCAACTTTGCAAGGGTCCATTTTGATTTCACCTTGAGCCAGCACGAAATCCAGGAAAGAAACAGAGGCCTTGTGGAACTCATATTTCTCAGCCTTGACATATACTTCATTATGCAGTAACGGCTGCAATACAGAGCGAACATGAATAATGTGAGTCTCCTCATCCGGGGAGAATATCAAAATATCGTCCAAATATACAAAAACATACACATTGAACATGTCACGCAAGAAAAACGTTTTGGAAAACAGTTGGAATGTTAGTTAGTCCAAAAGGCATTAACAAATACTCCCAATGTCCCGTTGGTGTGTTGAATGCTGTTTTCCATTCATCCCCGCGTACCGAGTGAGAATCAGGAAATGTTAATGTGAGTGTTTGGGTGCGGTGAGTGATCTTGGCCATAAAACTGCCATCTGCAGCATAAGCGTTGCAGTGGCGTCTTACTTGAAAAGTTCGAAGATGCATACGTCTAACAAGGAGGGAGTTGAGTCAATTTGCGTCAGAACCAGAGTCAATAAATACAGACGTATGAATCTCTTGATATGGAGAGCATAGTGTCACTTTAGGAAGAACCTGGGTAGGGTCTTCCTTAATGATATTTAGACTCACCACTCCCGTGCCCTTGTTACCGGCACCGGCAACTTTGACATGACAGGTGCTCACGGAATGACCCAACTGCCTGCAGTAGAAGCACCGCCCTTCCCTCAGCTGGCGTTGACGTTTCTCACGGGAGAGACGGAACCTGCCCAGTTGCATGGTCACGCTAGCGAGTGGATTGAGACTGGCAACTGGGCATCTGCCTTGGTTTGGCTGGTCACCGAGGCTCGTCCTCCAAGTGCGCGGTGACGCATCCTTAAGCCGATCTCTGTCCAGCTCGCGATCCAAAAGCCTTTTGTCAATCTTTATGGCGAGAGCGATGAGAGTGTCCAAGTCGGTCGGCAGGTCTAGTGGGACCAAATGATCTTTGACGGTGGGGGATAGTCCTTGAAAAATGCATCGAGTAGTGCCCTGTTACTCCACTGACTCTCAGCTGCGAGAATGCGAAACTCAATCGCGTAATCTGACACCCTGCGCTTGCCTTGTTGTAAGGTGACAAGGGACCGAGCTGGCTCACGATCTGGTGTGGAATACTGAAAATCTTGCTCCCTAGTCTTTACAAAAGATGCCCAAGAATGACACCCGGCAGAATTGCGGCTCCATTCAGCAGTAGCCCATGCCTCCGCACGACCAGTCAGGTGGGAAATGACAAAAGCGATCTTTGCCCGCTTAGTGGGGAAAGCAGCTGCCTGCAGCTCAAAGTGGACTTCACACTGAGTGATGAACGCTTTATTATTCCCGGAATCTCCAGAGAACCTCTCCGGTCGAGAGAGCTGTGGTCAGACAGCAGCGGAGGTGGTAGGTGGCGGCATGGTGACTGGTTCACAGGTAAATGGTGGTACAGTGGCGGCATCGGGTGCTGTGCCAGCTGGTTCCTTCTTCTGAGCCACATTCATTAGAACTTCAAACTGTGAGGCCACCTGTCTCATCATAGCGTCCTCATCATAGGCTGCCTTTTGTCACCAATTCTGTTCATAACCTTTATGGACAGAATTTGTAGGCGCAGCCGAGGCGTAGAGGGGGTCCGATTTGTTGGCCTCAGTATTGCATCTCTGCTTTTTGCAGATGATGTGGTTCTGTTGGCTTCACCAAGCCGTGCTCTCCAACTCTCACTGGAGTGGTTCGCAGCCGAGTGTGAAGCGGCTCGGATGAGAATCAGCACCTCCAAATCTGAGACCATGGTCCTCAGTCGGAAAAGCGTGGCGTGCCCTCTCCGAGTCGGGAATGAGATCTTACCCCAAGTTGAGGAGTTCAAATATCTTGAGGTCTTGTTCACGAGTGAGGGAAGAATGGCACGGGAGATCGACAGGCGGATTGGTGCAGTGTCTGCAGTGATGCAAACTTTGTATCGGTCCGTTGTGGTGAAGAAGGAAGAAGGAGGACTTACTTGTTGATCTACGTTCCTACCCTCACCTATGGTCACGAGCTGTGGGTCGCGACCGAAAGAAAGAACAAGATCCCGGATACAAGCGGCTGAAATGAGTTTCCTCTGCAGGGTTTCCGGGCTCTCCCTTAGAGATAGGGTGAGAAGGTCTGTCATCCGGGAGGGGCTCAGAGTAGAATTCAGTAAAAGAACATCATACCAACAGTCAAGCATGGTGGTGGTTTTGTGATGGTCTTGGGCTGCTTAGCTCCTTCATGACCCGGACAACTTGTTGTGATTGATGGAACCATTAATTCTGCTCTTTAACAGAAAATCCTGAAGGAGAATATTCCGCCATCAGTTTGTGACCTCAAGCTGAAGCGCCCTTGGGTTCTGCAGCAGCATAACGATCCAAAACACATCAGCAAGTCAACTTCTGAATGGCTTGAAAAAACTAAATGAAGGTTTAGGAGTGGCCTTGTCAAAGTCCAGACTTGAATCCAATTGAAATGAGGTGGAATGACATTAAAAAGGCCATTCATGTTCGAAAACCCTCCATTTTTGCTGAATTCAAACAATTCTGCAAAAAAGAGGGGCCAAAATATCTCCACCGAAATGTGAAAGAAAGGGCCATTACTTTTTCACACAGGGCCAGGTAACTTTGACTATTTTGTTTCCTTAATAAATTAAATCACCATTTAAAAATAGCATTTAAGTTCAATGATATTGGTCTGATATTTACATTTCTGTCATGATCTTAAATTGGGGAGACCATGCAAAAATATAAGAATTTGAGAAGGGGGCCAATACTTTTTCACGGCACTGTATATATATCCATATTAATAAAATAGTACAACCACTAGCAACACATTTCAGGGATTTATGTTTGATGTACTGTATTCAATATATTTATGATGTACTTATTTCAACATCATTTTGACTATATAACAAGACATACAGTACACTTCTTTTTCCTCCTGAATCCTGACTGTCTGACATGAAAAGACTCACCTGTTCCTGTTTTAGGTCATTTGGGATTTACAAAACTATTTCCATCCATCCATTTTCTTCTGCTTATCTGAGATCGGGTCGCGGTGGTAGTAGCTTTAGCAGGGACGCCCAGACTTCCCTCGCCCCAGCCACTTCATCCAGCTCTTCCGGGGGGATCCTGAGGCGTTCCGAGGCCAGCCGGATGACATAGTCTCTCCAGCGTGTCCTGGGTCTTCCCCGGGTTCTCCTCCCGATGGGATGTTCCCGGAACACCTCACCAGGGAGGCTTCCAGGAGGCATCCTAAATGCCCAAGCCACCTCATCTGGTTCATCAAAATGCGGAGCAGCAGCATCGGTCATCTAGAGCCCCTCCCCGATGACCGAGCTTCTCACCCTATCTCTAAGGGAGAGCCACCCTACGGAGGAAACTAATTTCGGCCGCTTGTATCCGGGATCTTGTTCTTTCGGTCCCGACCCACAGCTCGTGACCATAGCTGAGGGTAGGAACGTAGATCGACCGCTAAATCGAGAGCTTCGCCTTTCGGCTTAGCTCCTTCTTCATCACAACGGACCGATACAAACTCCGCATCACTGCAGCGCTGCACCGATCTGCCTGTCAATCTCTCGTTCCATTCTTCCCTCACTCGTGAACAAGACCCCAAGCTACTTGAACTCCTCCACTTGGGGCAGGATCTCATCCCGACCTGGAGAGGGCACTCCACCCTTTTCCGACTGAGGACCATGGTCTCAGATTTGGAGGTGCTGATTTTCATCCCAGCCGCTTCACACACTGCTGCGAACCGCTCCAGTGAGAGTTGGAGATCATGGCTTGATGAAGCCAAAAGAACCACATCTGCAAAAAGCCTCAGCAATGGAGGCGTGGAACACAGTCAACCCTGACTCAATGTCCCTCGCCTCCCACGGAACATGAGCAAGGTTCTGTCGGAGGTGGGAGTTGAAACTCCTTCTGACAGGGGATTCTGACAGACGTTCCCAGCAGACCCTCGCAATACGTTTGGGCCTGCCAGGTCGGACCAGCATCTTCCCCCACCATAAGAGCCAACTCACCACCAGGTGGTGATCGGTTGACAGCTCTGCCCCTCTCCTCACCCTAGTGTCCAAGACATGCAGCCACAAGTCCAATGACACAACCACAAAGTCGATCATCGAACTGCAACCCAGGGTGCCAAGTGCACGTGTGGACACCCTTATGCTTGAACATGGTGTTCTTTATGGACAATCCTTGGTGAGCACAGAAGTCCAATAACATAAAACCAATCAGGTTCTGATCGGTGAGGGGGGCCTTCCTCCCAAACTCGCCCTTCCAGGTCTCACTGCCAATTTTGTTTACTTGTTCAGCGAGCGTTAGTACATGTTAGCTCGAGGAGGAATGTAAACACCCGCAAGTATGAAAGATGCGAACTCATGCGGTGAGTAGAATGACTTACAGTTCAAAAACAGCGACTCCAAGTCCGGGCTACAGTGTTTTGCTGAGCTCTGTGTGCTAAGTACACCATTGTCATCCTCTAGACATCCAAAAGATTGTTTATAACAGACCCTGCTGGAAGTCTCCATAGTTCTGCATTGTTTGGTTTTTCTTTTTCCTCTATTCTTCTGAGTGCAGCTGCAAATGATTTCTTTTGAAATTTGTTAATGTTCTCTTAAGCAACGGTTGCTATTTCTTTTGCTGATTTGATTGGCCAACCCGCTCAACTCAAGAACTACCGTCCATTTTGCCACTCCAAGTTCTCTTCCAAGTCTCAGGGGCTGGCTCCTCATGTAATTATGTCAGCAATGTTTCTCGATCCTGGAATCCACCACCAGCCTTGGACTCTAGTGCCACCTTGGATCTCCCCAATCCTGTTAGCAAAATGTTTTTGATATACATAGTTTTCCTCCTGCTCTGCACCAAGAACTGTTTGAGTATCCACTAGATGATATGTGTCTTGATTCACACCTTGGCAATGAGACCTTTTTGTAGGCCATCAATTAGGACTGAACCAGCTGATATTCATTTGCACTGACAAAGGGTTGGATTGCTGTTTGATTATTGATAGATTTTAGGTGTCTTGGCTTTGGATGTGTGTGTATGGAAAAGTTAGCTGTTTAAGAAGTTGATGGCAAGAGGGAAGAAGCTGTTGGAATGTCTGCTAGTTTGAGTTTGCATTGTTCGGTAGCGCCGAAGAGCTGGTGACCACGGTGTGGAGGGTCCAAGAGGATTTTGGCCGTGCTTCCTCAGAGGCCGCAGGAAGTACTCCTCTGCTGGGCCTTTTTGAGGATGGAGTTGATGTTTATTGCCCACTTCAGGTCCTGAGCGACTTGTAATTCCCAGGAACTTCAAGGTTCGACGGTTGACACAAGGGAGCTGGACAGTGTGAGGGGCAGCTGTGGCGAAGACTGCCTCCAGAAATCCACAATCATCTCTACAGTCTTGAGCGTGTTCAACTCCAGGTTGTGTCAGCTGCACCACAGCTCCAGCCGCTCCACTTCCTGTCAATATGCAGACTCGTCACCGTCTTTGATGAGGCCGATGACAGTGGTGTCATCTGCAAACTTCAGGAGTTTGACAGCCGGGTGCGTCGAGGTGCGGTCGTTCGTCTAGAGAGAAAAGCGCAGCGGAGAGAGGACACAACCTTGCTGCGTGTGGATAATTTGGCCTCCCCCAGCTTCACCTGCTGTGTCCTGCCCGTCAGGAAGCTGTAAATCCACTGGCAGATGGCAGGCGAGACACTGAGCTGGAGAAGCTTGGAGGAGAGGAGTTCGGGGATGATGGTGTTGAACGCAGAGCTGAAGTCCACGAACAGGATCCTCCCGTAGGTCCCCGCGCTATCGAGGTTTTCTAGGATGAAGTGCAGTCCCATGTTGACTGCATCATCCGCAGACCTGATTGCTCGGTAGCCAAACTGTAGGGGGTCCAGCAGGGGACCTGTGACGCTCTTGAGGTGGTCCAGCATGAGGCGTTCAAAGGACTTCATGACCACAGATGTCAAGGCGACAGGTCTGTAGTCATTCAGACCCGGATTGCAGGTTTCTTGGGGACTGGGATGATGGTTGAGCGTTTGAAACAGGATGGTACTTCGCACAGTTCCAGAGATCTGTTGAAGATATGTGTGAAGACTGGAGTGAGCTGGTCTGTGCAGACTTTGAGGCAGGATGGGGACACAAGGTCTGGGTCTGCCGCTTTGTTCATCCTTTGTTGTTTGAAGATGCGTCTCAAATCCTGTTTGTGGATGGTCAACGCAGAAGTCAGAGGTGTGATTGTGGATTGTGGTGCGGCTGTGTGGGTGTTGGGTGTTGGGTGTGACAGTGTCCTTTTTCGAATCTGCAGTAGAAGCTGTTTAAGTCGTTGGCTAGTCTACTATTTTTCTCATCTTAGGGGGATCATCGCTTGTAATTAGCGATTGTAATGCATGCCAGACTGATTTTAACTGTTTTTCCAACTTTGCTGCATAGTTTCTCTTTGCAATGTTAATTTCTTTAGTCAGCTGGTTTCTACTGCGATTATCCAGGGCCCTGTCCCGCTTCAATATGCATCCTCTTTAGCTTGGCGAAGTTGCTTCAGTTTGTCAGTGAACCACGGCTTGTTGTTATTGAATGTGCGAAATGACTTTCCACACACCTCTTCACAGAAACTGATATCGGATGTGACAGTGTCTGTATATTCATCCAAGCTGCCAGCTGAATTTTCAAAGACACTCCAGTCTGTGCAGCCCCGAGAATAATGAGGGGCGATTCCGGGTGTTTTTTTTCAATTTCGTTTACTTGTTCGTGTGAGCTTGAGGCGTAATGTAGACACCGGCGAGAATGAAAGATGCAAACTCGCGCGGTGAGTAGAATGGCTTACAGTTCAAAAGCAGCGACTTTAAATGCGGGCTGCAGTGTGTGCTGAGCGCCGTGATGTCTGGACACCATTTTTCGCTGATATAGAAGCATCCCGCTGCCTTTTGTTTTCCCCGATAACTCCATGACGCGGTCTGCCCGGTGAAGATGGAAGCCGGGAAGCATGACGGCGCCATCGGGGACAGCCTCACAAGCCAGGTCTCTGTAAAGCACAAGGCGGCGGAACGTCCGAAGTCTTTACTGGTCTTTATCAGAAGATGAGGCTCGTCCATTTTGTTGGGTAGGGAGCGTAGATTCGCGAGGTGGATCGACGGAAACGCCAATCTGTATCCTCCCTTGCGGAGCTTCACTTGGATGCCGGCTCGCTTCCCTCTGTGGCGTCGCCTTCGGCTCCTTGCCCCAAAGACCGCAGTCGCTGCTCCGGTGAGTAACTCGGGGGAAAAAAACTGAGCGGATTTTGAAAGTTGGTGAAAGAAAGTCCGGGGTAGACTCCTTGATGTTTAACAAGTCTATCTTTGTGTAAGTGAGTCGCGTAATGTCTCCAAAGACGAACAAAAAACACAAAAACATAAACAATACTAGAGAGCGCGTAACCGAGGCGTCCACACGGGTAGGCGCCATCTTGGATTTCAAGCTAAAGGAAAGATTTGAGACTGACCTCTAATTGCTAAGACTGTCAGGGTTGAGGTTAGTTCTTTTGACTAAGGGTCAATAACAACTGTCTTAAAAGCTGCAGGTACAGTCCCAGAGGAGAGGGATTACAGCTCTTAAACAAGCTTCCCAGGGAGAGGTTTGAGCAAGCATGTTGTTCATTTTGCTGCTCTAATGAGTTCTGCGTGTCTTTCAAGGGCTACTCCCTCAAAGTGTGAAATGGTAGCCAGACGAATATCTGCCTTAATGTTCATATTAGTCTCAAACAATTGACTGCACTAACCAGCAGACAAAGGCCTGCTGCAAACTGTGCGATGCGGTCGGACCCGATGAGACCGGAACATCGCGAAAAAAAGGCAGTTGTCGACTCACCCCCACACGTTGAGCAATTTGATACATGGATGCTCTGAACAGCGAGCATGTATAGGCGTTTGATGTTGTTCATATAGTATATTGTACTTCAGCACATTTCACATCACAACCATAAAAATATGGATTCATAGTTAAGGAAGAAGCGGTTTGCGAAAGGGAGTGAACGTGGGTGAGAATAAAAGCAAGTGTGTGGATATTTTAAAAGAGGCTCACTCACTCGCTCCATTCATTTGAATGTACCCAGCCCAATACATACCGTGCATGTACATTTTGGCCACAAGCTTTGCTTTTTCATCCACAGGCACATTAGAAATGATAACTATAATTAAGTTGTCTTGTGAAACACATTATTTGATACTAAATACGATGCTGCTTGAAAGTTCATGGACCCTTCTGAAATGGTCACTCTTTTTTGTAAAAAACAAACTATCCTTGTTCAACGTATATCCAAATCCCAATTTGTTAAGCATACCTTCCGAATAGTACACACACTCACACACACAAAGAGATATAGTGTCATTGTTTAATCCACAAATGTTTTCTTTCCACATAAACTGAAAATTGCATGTGTGCAAAAGTATGTGAACCCTTCTATTAGTAGCTTGTGGTGCCTCCTTTTTCAACCATTACTTTAGCAGAGATAAACTGTAACCACTAACCAGTCTCTCACATCTGTTTATGGGGATTTTTGCTCACTTGCTAAACTCATTTTGAGAGAGATTGGAGTGACATCTGGTATGCACCAATTTATTCAGGTCTCGCCACAACATTTCCGTTGGATTAAGGTCCAGACTTTGTGGCAAAACGAACCCTCTTTCTCGAATGCCATTCCTTTGTAATTTTGCTGAAATGCTTTGATTGATTGTCTTCTTTAATCCTTTTCCAGCCCAGTTTCAACATCCTGAATGATGGCAGCAGATTCTTGTCAAAAATGTCTTTATACGCCTGGAAATTGATGGCTCTTAAGATATGATGGTGTCGTCCAGGTCCAGAAGTGGAAGCAGCCCCAGACCTTCACATTTCCATCCCCATGCTTCATCGTTGGGAGGAGGTTCTTTACTTCATATGGGTTGCTGGCTTTTCTCCAAACCTGGTGGTTTTGATTGTGACCATCCATCCATCCAATCATCCATTTTCTGAGCCGCTTCTCCTCACTAGGGTCACGGGTGTGCTGGAGCCTATCCCAGCTATGATCGGGCAGGAGGCGGGGTACACCCTGAACTGGTTGCCAGCCAATCGCAGGGCACATATAAACAAACAACCATTCGCACTCACATTCACACCTACGGGCAATTTAGAGTTGTCAATTAACCTACCACGCATGTTTTTGGGATGTGGGAGGAAACCGGAGTGCCCGGAGAAAACCCACGCAGGCACGGGGAGAACATGCAAACTCCACACAGGCGGGGTCGGGGATTGAACCCCGGACCTCAGAACTGTGAGGCAGACGCTCTAACCAGTCGTCCACCGTGCCACCTGATTGTGACCAAATAATTCTATTTTTGACTCGTCTGTCCAGAGAAATGACTTCCAAAAGGCCTCTGACTTGCCCAAGTACTCTCTGGCAAAGTTGAAAAGGGCAGATTTGTCCTTTGTTGAAAGCAGATGCTTCCTTCTTGAAATGCTCAAATCAATGTCATGGCTATTCAATTTTCAGCAGATAGTAGATACATGCACATTTATCTGTGATGCCACCTGAGAGATCTGCAACTCTCTAGAGGTGATACCTGGGTCAGCCTTTACCCTTTTATTTATGGTGTTTCTGAGTGATAGTTTTGATGGGCATCCGATTTTGGCAGAGTTGCTGTCATGTCCATTTGTAACTTATTTGTCTGACAGTGGATGGATGGAGCTGGAACCTTTAAAAAATGATCTGACAGCCCTCCCCTGATGGATGGGCTGTCAATACCCTCTTCTTCATGTCCTCGGACATTTCCTTTGCTTTTGTTTTTTTTGGTTTGTGATTTTAGGCCTCTGCTACCAGGGGTTTTCTTGCTTTCGCTCTGAACCACCACGCACATGCACACGCACGCACACACATACACACATGCACACCTCCCCACACTGCCTTCTAATTTGTAAATGTCTTTACATGCCTTGGTACTCAGACTTTGACTACGTTACACATGTCTCCTAATCTTTGATATTTGTAGATTTAATTTATACTTTATATTGTTTAATACTATAGTTTTATTTAGCTTCTTTATACTGATCTTTATTATTTATACCATCTTTTGTAGCACTGTAGGCCCTTGAGTACCATAATTTCAAACCTCTGTATGTCGTACGCGTATTGTAGACTTGACAATAAAAGTACGTTGTACCTTTCATCTCTCTATTAATTAGTGCAGGCCAAACCCTTTCCCAAGGATGTCTTATTTCATTCGTTTGCTTAAATGATTTAATAAGCACTCAAATGTTTAGCCTGTGTCTTTTACCTGCTGGATTTAACCAGTGCAGCTGGGGGTTCACATACTTTTGCACACGTACAGTTATCAGTTTTTGTGGCCGTTCTGTCTCTCGCTCGCTTAAAACCCAGAAATGTATTTTTAGCGTGAGTTAAATTTTTAATCCCAGCAAAACCAGTGGGAGACTGATCGCCCAGTCATGAAAACAGTTGCCAAACAGCAGTCATTTACTGGTCGCACATATGGAAATAGATGAAAAATGTAATTGTGCTGTCTTAGATTTTAGGGGGGAAATTTGACCATTTAGGGGCAGTCTTCAGCTCTGCATACTGTAAATGGCTGTCTGTACATGCATGTTTTCCGCCATCATGTTGTTTATGCTTTGTTTAAAAAAAATCTGTGGGCTCCGTAACATAGCATGTCCATGCTCATCTTTATTTGTTTGTATTTTTCTGTATTAGGACCATCTCCATCACAGAAAAAGACTTCATTCCACAAGATTGTTAGGAAGCACAAATACTTAAAGGAGAAACCAGGTGCAGTAGAAAATTATGATCTAGAATCTTGATAGTATGTTTTCGCAGGGATATCAACATTATCAAGAAGATGAAGAAATTTCAGCAAGATAATTTACTTTTTACATTTTCAAATGGTTAGTCAACGCAAAAATGACTAACAACAATCATAGTTTTGACCTATCTCCTTAACAAGATTAATACAGTGGTACAAATAATTGCTATTACTTTGTGTAGCGGTAAAATGTTGTAATGTTTGTAATTGTTCTAATAAGACCCTTTTCAACAGCATTGGGACAGAGGGATTCCACCGTGTTGCTTTCCGTTTCAAAAGCCAAATCATGTGCCACCAATGCCATAATGTGCCCAGATGTGCAAGGCACCGCTAGTGTGGATATACTAGTTGGTAGCCAGAAGAGGAAGGCTAGGAAGACAAAGATAACACACTTCGTACGCACAGCTGATTGCAGTGTATCTCTGCTTGAGGGTAAGTATTACGGTCGATCCTCTTAGATGTCTTTTTCCACTTGGTTGCCATAACGCACATAGTTTACTGTACTGTATTGACTGTGTAGTCTGACACATGAAATTTAGCTTCATAAAAATAACTTTGTCTGCCATGGTAGTTTCCAAAACCCGCTTTCCTTTGCCATGTCTGCCAAAGTAGTAAATTCATGCAAGAAAGAGCAGACGAAGCAGTAGCAGACTAATTCAACGAGGGGTTGAGATCAGTTAGTAGCTTTCACCAGTTTTGCTTGTGTTATCAAAACCTTTGCCCAGGTTACAGCTACTTGGAATCATCAGTGAGAGATTACTTTCATCTGGGGGCTCATGTGGACTAACTAAAGTAAACAAAATAACCTATTTCCTTGTTAGAATAAGTCTATTCTGACCTAATAATCTCCTTCCTTTTTTACTATTTCAACAATTAGTGGAAAAGTGAGGGCACTTAATTTGTTTACATTTCAATCTGGATTGGTTCCACCTTTTATTTGAAGCCTCCATTGTTCATGAGCGCAAAACTATTGGAAAATGTGACTGATGCTCAGATGAGTACCATTACATTGATTATTCAATCAATAAATGGTTGTTTAGTTTTGGGTTTTGCCTGTGAAGTCATACAGGCTCTAGTTAGAGTCTTAACAAACATGAAAACCAGAGAGCTGTATGAAAGACAAGAATGTGACCCTGAGAAGATGGAAAATCAATCAAATCAAAAACCTAGTCAGGCCTACCTGCATATTTTTTGCTCTTTAGTTTAACGCCCCAAGATGCCGCCCAAACGCTCTGTTCCTTCTAAGTGGAGGATAGCTAGAGTTAGCCACCAGCTCCAGTATGTGCTACCTAACCACAAGTATTGCTGAAGTTGCCTTACCCTATTTGTACAACAGTGCTGGAGGGGTTGTCGTTTTATTCTGCAACGAAAGAGGTGGTCCAGTCGAACCATGCAGTTACACACGAGTTTAAATGTGTAAAAGATATGGACAAGTACATACCTAATGTCCTATCCATCAACCAAAATATCATGTTTATTTTCTTCAGATATTCAGGGCTACAAGTGGCACTCTTTAGCTTTTGAAACAAAGCTTAACAAAAGTTGTAAGATTGCACATTATCAATTAAAGTGTTGGAGTGGATTTATTATTGCTACATTTATGTTTCCAGAAGTATTTTATTCAAGACAGAAGTTTTGCACTGAAATTCCAGAAGGGAAATAGGGGTCATTTTTTTCATAAAATAAAAGCAAAACTTGTTTTGAGTTTTCCTGTCATTTGTACTTACTGTTTTCTTGAAGAAAAAGTAAAATCGGTATGTAAAACGTAACAAAAAAGTTTAACATTAAATAAACAATAAACAAGGAAGGAAGACAAGAGATGGTTCTTTTACTCGCGAGGAGAACGGTCAGAGTTGTTCGCAGTTACAATCTCCTACCGCTCTGAGCACACTGCCGATCCCTCTCTTTTTATTTTCTTAGGGCGGTTCCCAGTTACACAGCTGTTGCTGCTATAAAGTTGGGGGAGCACATAGCAGCAACGTGTAAACCATCTTCACAGACAACTTCAACTTACATGATACAAGCAAGGTTATATTGCTGAATAAATGCTTTCCAATACTATAAGAGTAAATATGGGATAACTAATGTACATTTATTCTAACATTTCCCTCCTGTTTATCACATATTTGCTCAAATTCGCACATCACCTTACATCAGTCACTTCAGTTAGATTTTCGACTGTCGGATAATTTTTACGAAAACAAATACATTTACACTCAAGAGACAATGTTAATCTTTATTCATAGTCACCTGGATCCAGAAATAAATCAGGCAGGTCATAATGCACATCATTATCATCATTACGGTCATTATCTTCAGGGTCAGGACCAAGTAAAGGATACATTTGTGCCATTCGGTTCTCCATGGGTGAGACTGCTGTTGTTTCAATCTATTAATGAGAGAACGCAGACAAGGAATACAACAACATCCAAACAAGGTCAAAATTGCTGTAAAAACAGCACATGGAGGTGTCAACATCATTTTACCATAAAGCGTTCGGAGTCCCTCTATGGCCTCGGTGAGACTGCCATTCGTAGCTGTGTTGTTGGGAATGAATGTGCAGCATTGTTCTCCTGAACATAGCACATACTCCTCCTCTCAGCCAACAACATGTCAACAGCTATCCTGTTTTGGAATGCCATAAGTGATGTGGCTGATAGCTGTTCATGTACAGATTCAAACCCACTCTGTGTCCAATTTCCCAATTTTTGCACTTTGTAATGGATGTAGTTGACTCTGTCTACGTTGTGTTGGTTGTACACCACCAACACATCGAGGACTCAAATCCTGCAGCTTTTTGATAGTCGGATTTGTACTCACTTAAAACACCATGGGGAACACCAACGGCGTCAATGTATGTTGGATCATTTTGGCCCGGACAACGAACTGGCAACGAGAGGGAATGAGACACGAGGTTAAATACAATAGGTAATTAGGGTGAACGAGGCACAGGTGGTGAAGATGCTCACAGGAGCAGGTGTGTGTGAAACAGGGGTGAGGACAAAACCCGGAACACACACACATGACAGTACCCCCACCCTTAACGGCCAGCCCCAGACGGCCCTGGGGCCCCTGGATGCGCAACGTGGAAGTCCCGAATGAGCGAATCATCCATGATAAACGCAGACGGCACCCATGAACGTTCCTCAGGGGAGAGACGGAACCTGCCCAGTTGCATGGGTTCATCCATGGGGACGTTAGCCAGTGGGTTGAGACCGGAACCAGGGGATCTGCCTTGGTTTGGCTGGTCACCAAGGCTCGTCCTCCAAGTGCGCGGTGACGCAGCCCTCCGCCGATCTCCATCCAGCTCGCAATCCAAAAGCCTCTTGTCGATTTTTACGGCGAGAGGGATGAGAGTGTCCAAGTCGGTCGGCAGGTCTACCGGGACTAAATGATCCTTGACGGCGGGGGATAGTCCTTGAAAAAAGGCATCGAGTACCGCCCGATTATTCCAATGACTCTCAGCTGCTAGAATGCGAAACTCAATCGCGTAATTTGACACCCTGCACTTGCCTTGTTGTAAGGTTACAAGGGAGCAATCTGCCTCACTACTGCATGGTGACTGCTTCACATGGAAATACCATGGCGGTATTGGGTGTGGTGCCAACTGGTTCCTTCTCTTGAATAATTTTCATAAGAAGTTCAAACTGCGAGGCCACCTGTCTCATCATATTGTTCTGATGCCTTGACAGTCCCTCAAGATGAAGGTGGAGGGCAGCAAGCTGCTCATCCTGCTTCGAGAGGCGTTGACCCTGCGCTTGAAGGGCTTTGCGCACCGGGTCTGAGTCTGCTGGGTCCATGTTATGGTCAGTTCGTTCTGTATTGAACGGAACAGAGGATAGGACCCAAAAATGCACGACTCCAAAACAAATGGACAGTTTCCAAAAAGAGAGGTTTAATAGACGGGCATAGGTCGGTACACAGGCAGGCAATCCAAGAAAGGCAACAGTATCCAAAAACATGAGGCAAATCTTACTGTGAGTCTGTGACGTGGAAACAAGGAATGCTGGAACGCGACGACAAGGTACAACGAACTGGCAAAGAGAGGGAATGAGACACGAGGTTAAATACAAAAGGTAATTAGGGTGAACGAGGCACAGGTGGTGAAGATGCTCACAGGAGCAGGTGTGTGTGAAACAGGGGAGAGGACAAAACCCGGAACACACACATGACATATTTAGCATTGATCCTTGTTTTCCAAGTGTTATCTTTTTATGAAAGTACTTTGCCTCGTGACTTTGTCCTACGGACCAATAGTCACCCTCTTGGGTAGTAATTAGAGAATTCCAACTCAAATCTAATACATGTCCTGTAAGGTACCACCAATACGTCTCATAACCTTTTCCAGTTATCTGTTTGGTGTTTGCAAATCCCTTTAAATTAGTAATTGGGAGCCTCAATTTAGTCGTTGTGTTTGGTGCTATGGTTACCCTAATTGAATTATTATATGCCCATGAGACTATCCAGGGAATGACAGGAATTGGTGTTCCTGACTGTCCGCTACTATGTCTAACCCTGTGTAAGAGTAAGGGTCGAGGGGCCACTTTATGGTCCGTTTGTTTAACCTTGGGTGGTTCCCACAAATACCATACTAACAGAAAAATCTAAATAACAGATAGCGTTGACATCCAATACCCAATAGCTGATTTTAAACACTTAGGGGTCATTCTGGTTGAAATATCCCCTCTACGTTAGTTTGGTGTCTTAAAAAATCTTCACTGACTTTCGGGTCTTCCCAGATTCTAAACGTCTGAGACCACCCTATTATCAGACTTTTGCTCACCTCCCTTTGTAGGAGTTTTCAACCGAAATTACCTTTTTACAATGTGTCAAATGAATCCAAGTTGACCTTTCTGCTATCGTTACAGCTGTGGGGGTTGTCAACAATACTTGAAATGGGCCTTCCCACTTAGGTGTGTACCAATGTTTCTTTTTCACACTTCTTACAAGCACTCAGTCCACTAGTTTGGCGTCCTGCTGGGAGACAAAAGGATCCTCACCACCTTGTTTTTGTGCTTGTTGTTTTTCTAACATTTTTCTCATGTAGTCAGCTAAATTAGCTTCATCATTTGTTTGCCATTGGTTCTTAAATTGAGGTATTTTATAAGGCCTTCCAAACAATGTTTCATAGGGTGTTAGCCCTGAAGACTTATGTTTATATACAGCTTTACTAATTCCAAACACTGTGTCCACGGCCTTCCTGTTTCTTCAATGCACTTTTTAAGTCTGTTTTTTTATTGTTCCATTCATCCTTTCCACTAATTCAGCGCTTTGAGGGTGGCAAACACAATGATTCTTTAGATCAATGTGAAACATCACTCCTATCTTTTTTACAATTTGGTTAACAAAATGGGCACCGTTATCACTGTATTTTTTTTTTTTTTCAGGAATACCATATCTAGGAATGATATCCTTACAAAGTGCTTTTGCCACTGTCAATGCATCTGGATGTTTGGTTGGGAAGATTTCTATCCATTTTGAAAAGGCATCTATGATGACCAAACAATATTTTTTTCCCTCACTTTGGTATAATTCAATAAAGTCCATATAGGTAATTTGAAACAGGTTTTGTGGTGTAGGGAAACGCCCTCTATGTGGTGTCAAATTACCTTGTGTATTGTGCCTTGCACATGTCAAACATGCCCTACCAAAATTTTTTGAATAAGAATTAAAACCATTAAGTTGTATAATGTTGTGTATCTGCCCCACCATCCCTCCTGTTGAGACATGTGTTACACCATGACTCAATATAGCAGCCCATTTGTATACATCTTTTGGTAGGATATTTTTGTTGTTTGGTTTTACATAGATGTGATCTTGTAATTTTTTATTTTTTATTTTTTTTTCAGCATGGAGGGCGTTATTTACATACTCCTCCAAGGTGCCAGTAGGCAGGCCAATGTAATGTTTGTTAACCCAGCTGTGAATTGCGTCTTTTAAACCTGCATGGAGAGCATTCTTCAACTGCTGTTGAAATGGCTCATTTACATCTCCATCTTCCTGCAGGCTGCTGTGAGTCTTGAATACAGTTGTCATTCTTACTCTGTATTCCTCAAAAGGCTCATCATCCTTTTGTTTTATTCTTCCTATTTCAGTGTAATTTGCTCTCTGTCTGAAAAGCTGGGTTGCTCTGTTAATTAATCCTAGCACCCGGTGTCCCAATTCGCGACTATCATAGGCCAAAATCCCATTTGCATCTCTTGGATTCCATGGTCCTCTAATATTATGCCAATCTGGACCCATGGCTGCCATCCACACTTGTTGGACTTCTGCACCATTTAAGTTATATGATCGCCTTAAATTTTCCAGTTCCTCAACAAACTGGTTTATGTCTGCTTTATGTGGTGTCAGTCCTTCTAATGTGGAGGCGGTGGTAATTTAGGATAAAGGGGGGCAGTTACACCTCCCCCGTTTTCACTTACTTCAACAACTCTCTCTCTTCTCCTCGACACTGATCCTGTTTCATCATCCTCCTTTCTATGGAACAATTGTTCTATTCTCTTCTCTACACATTCAGAATCAGAATCATCTTTATTTGCCAAGTATGTCCAAAACACACAAGGAATTTGTCTCCGGTAGTTGGAGCCGCTCTAGTACAACAGACAGTCAATTTACAGAACACTTTGGAGACATAAAGACATTGACAAAAAACAATTGTGCAAAAAGATGCAGAGTCTTCTAGCACTTAGAGCAGTTCGAATGACTACTATTGCAATAGTCCGGTGCAATGACCATTGTGCAAAGGGCGCTGAGACTTCAAGGAGTGTATGCGGTTTAAAGTGACGAGTAGTGCGATAATCTGGGACAATGTTGGTTGTGCAAATGTTACAGATACTCCTCAATCAGTGTGCAAATGGACCAGATGCTACTCTGGCATGAGTGGCCAGTATATGCAAATAGTGCAGCATGGCGACAGTGAGTACACGAGTAATACATAATTGGCCCCACAGAAATGTGACAACGAACTCAAGTCAAAAAATTGCCATCTTGTTGTAATGGAATTATAGGTTAGCTGTTTAAGAAGTTGATTGCAAGCGGGAAGAAGCTGTTTGAATGTCTACTAGTTCTAGTTTGCATTGATCAGTAGCGCCTACCTGAGGGAAGGAGCTGGAAGAGCTGGTGACCGGGGTGCGGAGGGTCCGAGAGGATTTTGCACGCCCTTGTCTTAGTTCTGGCAGCGTGCAAGTCCTCAAGGGTGGGTATGGGGGCACCGACATTCCTTTCAGCAGTTTTGATTGTCCGTTGCAGTCGGAGTTTGTCCTTTTTTGTAGCAGCACCAAACCAGACTGTGATGGAAGAGCACAGGACTGATTCGATGACCGCTGTGTAGAACTGTCTCAGCAGCTCCGGTGGCAGGCCGTGCTTTCTCAGAAGCCGCAGGAAGTACATCCTCTGCTGGGCCTTTTTGAGGACGGAGTTGATGTTGGTCGCCCACTTCAGGTCCTGAGAGATTGTAATTCCCAGGAACTTGAAGGTCTCGACGGTTGACACAAGGCAGCTGGACAACGTGAGGGGCAGCTGTGGCGAAGGATGGCTCCTGAAGTCCAAGATCATCTCTACAGTCTTGAGCGTGTTCAGCTCCAGGTTGTGTCGGCCGCACCACAGCTCCAGCCGCTCCGCTTCCTGTCGCTATGCAGACTCGTCACCGTCCTTGATGAGGCCGATGACAGTGGTGTCATCTGCAAACTTCAGGAGTTTGACAGTCGGGTTCGCTGAGGTGCAGTCGTTTGTGTAGAGAGAGAAGAGCAGCGGAGAGAGGACACAACCTTTGGGCGCCCCAGTGCTGATGCTGCGTGTGGATAAGGTAGCCTCCCCCAGCCTGACCTGCTGTGTCCTGTCCGTCAGAAAGCTGTAAATCCACTGGCAGATGGCAGGTGAGACGCTGAGCTGGAGAAGCTTGGATGAAAGGAGTTCAGGGATGATGGTGTTGAACGCTGAGCTGAAGTCCACGAACAGGATCCTCGCGTAGGTCCCTGCACTGTCGAGGTGTTCTAGGATGAAGTGCAGTCCCATGTTGACTGCATCATCCGCAGATCTGTTCGCTTGGTAGGGAAACTGGAGGGGGTCCAGCAGGGGACCTGTGACACTCTTGAGGTGGTCCAATACGAGACGTTCAAAGGACTTCATGACCACAGATGTCAAAGCGACAGGCCTGTAGTCATTCAGACCCGAGATTGCAGGTTTCTTGGGGACTGGAATGATGGTGGAGCGTTTGAAACAGGATGGAACTTCGCACATTTCCAGAGATCTATTGAAGATCTGAGTGAAGACTGGAGCGAGCTGGTCCGCGCAGACTTTGAGGCAGGATAGGGACACACGGTCCGGGCCTGCCGCTTTTGTTGTTTGAAGATGCGTCTCACATCCTGTTCATGGATGGTTAACGCAGAGGTCAGAGGTGTGATTGTGGTCGCGGGTGCGGCCGGGTGGGTGTGTGGTGTGAAACTGTCCTTTTCAAATCTGCAGTAGAAGGTATTCAAGTCGTTGGCTAGTGTGCTATTGTTCTCAGCTTGGGGGGGATCGTCGCTTGTAATTAGTCAGCGATTGGAATCCATGCCAGACTGATTTAGAGTCGTTTGCGCTTAACTTATTTTCCAACTTTGCTGCACAGATCCTCTTTGCAATGTTAATATCTTTAGTCAGCTGGTTTCTAGCTCGATTATACAGGGCCCTGTCCCCGCTCTGATATGCGTCCTCCTTAGCTTGGCGAAGCTGCTTAAGTTTGGCAGTGAACCACAGTGTCCGTATATTCATCCAGGCTGCCAGCTGAATTTTCAAAGACACTCCAGTCTGTGCAGTCTAAACAGCTTTGAAGTTCCATCTTTGCTTCATTGGTCCACTTTTTCACTGTTTTCACTGTAGGCTTCGCGCATTTAAGTTCTTGCCTGTACGTCGGTATTAAGTGAATTAAGCAGTGATCAGACGAGCCCAGGGCTGCACGAGGTATAGCACGGTATGCGTTTTTTACCGTAGTGTAGCAGTGGTCTAAAGTATTATTTTCCCTGATAGGACAGTCGATGTGCTCCTTGTATTTAGGGAGTTCGTGGTTGAGTTTAGCTTTGTTAAAGTCCCCGAGAATAATGACGGGTGAGTCCGGGTGTTTTTTTTCAATTTCGTTGACTTGTTCGGCGAGCGTTAGCAGTGCGGCGTTCGTGTTAGCTTGAGGCGGTATGTAGACTCCAGCCAGTATGTACGATGGGAACTCACGTGGCGAGTAGAATGGTTTACAGTTTAAAAATGGCGACTCCAAATGCGGGCTGCAGTGTGTGCTGAGCTCCGTGACGTCCGTACACCATTTTTCGTTGATATAGAGGCATATCCCGCCACCCTTTGTTTTCCCCGATGATTCCATGTCGCGGTCCGCTCGATGAATGTGAAAGCCGGGAAGCATAACGGCGCCATCGGTTACAGCGTCGCAAAGCCAGGTCTCCGTGAAGCACATGGCCGCGGAACGTCCGAAGTCTTTACTGGTCTTTAACAGAAGATGAAGCTCGTCCATTTTGTTGGGTAGGGAGCGTACATTCGCGAGGTGGATCGACGGGAACGCCAATCTGTGTCCTCTCATGCGGAGTTTTACCTGAATGCCGGCCCGTTTGCCTCTGTGGCGCCGCTTCCGTCCCCATGCGCCGAAAACCACGGACACCGCTCCGGTGAGTAACTCTGGGAAAAAACTGAGCTGATTTGCGAAAGTTGGTGACAGAAAGTCCGGAGTAGCCTCCTTGATGGTTAGCAGGTCTCCCCTTGTGTAAGTGAGTCGTGTAAGGTCTCCAAAGACGGACGAAAAACACAAAAACAAAAACAATACTAGAGAGCGCGTTTCCGAGGCAACCACACTGGTAGGCGCCATCTTGGTGTGATCTTTGTCTTTCTTTTCACATTCCTTTTCCTTTCTTATTGTGTCTACATTCTCTTTTCGTTCTCTGTCTCCCTCTCAAATTCTCATCCAGTATTCTGTTTCCTCAAAACCATTTTCCTACATTTTTTTTACATTTTACATTTAATTTTTATGTTTGATTCCTGCAACGCGGCTATTTTTTGTGTATTTAACTAACCATTAAAGCCGTGTTCAGTTATCCATGTCTAAATATTGAATTTTATCAAGATCCTGTTTTTTTTTTAATGAACTTCCAATCTTTACACTGCAGTGTATCCCTTGGTTTTATTTTAGTACTTCCTTTCCCCATTTTAGAGAATTTGGTCCAGTTTGTAAACACCTCGGATGTTCTAAAAACTGGTTTCTTTATCAGTAGGACAGCAACTCAAATTTTCTGTTGTGGTAATTCTCACTTCAACCTTTTCAGGTGGAGAATTATTGCCTTTGCATGCACACCAGTCTGCTGTTTACAATCCCACTGTTTTATATGAGATAAATACCTAGTGGAATTTTATCTCCATTCATTCTCTTCTCAATCACACAAGCGCTTTATTACTGCGATTTTCACGAAATTTAAATGTACACAGGACTCCGCCGTCCTTTTTCTACGGAATTTATCGGACTCCGCCGTCCCAGATTTACCTGCCATTTACGAGTATTCACAGGGTTTTCTAACGCGCAATGACCACCAGTCAGTCATTAATGCACAATGACCTCCACTCATTCACGTCCCCCCTTTAAGGAAGTTTAACTCACCACTGTTGTCTTCCCTCCGTCGGAATGCTGCCAACCGTCAGATCCCAGCTGGTGGGTCGAGGTCCAGTCCTGGAAAAGGATCTCAGGCTCACTCTCGGGAGCTTGCCGTGGCCACGGTCTTTCTGGAGTCCACCACACCCGCTGGAATCCTTAGGTATTTTGGCATCTGGCTCGAAGGACCAAGTTAATGTCAGGTTCAAACAACCTAGAACATTTAATAAACAATAAACAGGGTAGGAAGACAAGAGATGGTTCTTTTACTCGCGAGGAGAACGGTCAGAGTTGTTCGCAGTTACAATCTACTACCGCTCTGAGCACACTCTGCTGATCCCTCTCTTTTTATTTTCTTAGGACGGTTCCCAGTTACACAGCTGTTGCTGCTATAAAGTTGGGGGAGCACATAGCAGCAACGTGTAAACCATCTTCACAGACAACTTCAATTTACATGATACAAACAAGGTTATATTGCTGAATAAATGCTTTCCAATACTATAAGAGTAAATATGGGATAACTTCTTCTTTTCCTTTCGGCTTGTCCCGTTAGGGGTCGCCACAGCGCGTCATCCTTTTCCATGTAAGCCTATCTCCTGCATCCTCCTCTCAAACACCAACTTCCATCATGTCTTCCCTCACGACATCCATCAACCTTCTCTTTGGTCTTCCTCTAGCTCTCTTGCCTGGCAGCTCCATCTTCATCATCCTTCTACCAATATATTCACTATTTCTCCTCTGGACGTGTCCAAACCATTGAAGTCTGCTCACTCTAACTTTGTCTCCAAAACATCGAACCTTGGCTGTCCCTCTGATGAGCTCATTTCTAATTTTATCCAACCTGGTCACTCCGAAAGCGAACCTCAACATCTTCATTTCCGCCACCTCCAACTCTGCTTCCTGTTGTCTCTTCAGTGCCACTGTCTCTGATCCGTAAATCATGGCTGGCCTCACCACTGTTTTATATACTTTGCCCTTCATCCTAGCAGAGACTCTTCTGTCACATAACACACCTGACACATTCCTCCACCCGTTTCAACCTGTTTGGACCCGTTTCTTCACTTCCTGACCACACTCACCATTGCTCTGGACGGTTGACCCCAAGTATTTAAAGTCATCCACCCTTGCTATCTCTTCTCCCTGTAGCCTCACTCTTCCCCCACCACCCCTCTCATTCATGCACATATATTGTTTTACTTTGGCTAATCTCCATTCCTCTTCTTTCCAGTGCATGCCTCATCTTTCTAAATGTTCCTCCAGCTTCTCCCTGCCTTCACTGCAGATCACATTGTCATCTGCAAACATCATGGTCCACGGGGATTCCAGTCTAACCTCATCTGTCAGCCTATCCATCACCACTGCAAAAAGGAAAGGGCTCAGGGCTGATCCCTGATGCAGTCCCACGTCCACCTTAAATTCGTCTGTCACACCTACAGCACACCTCACCGCTGTTCTGCTGCCCTCGTACATGTCCTGTATTATTCTAACATACTTCTCTGCCACTCCAGACTTCCGCATGCAGTACCACAGTTCCTCTCTGGGTACTCTGTCATAGGCTTTCTCTAGATCTATAAAGACACAATGTAGCTCCTTCTGACCTTCTCTGTACTTTTCCATCAACATCCTCAAGGCAAATAATGCATCTGTGGTACTCTTTCTAGGCATGAAACCATACTCTTGCTCGCAAATACTCACTTCTGTCCTGAGTCTAGCCTCCACTACTCTTTCCCATAACTTCATTGTGTGGCTCATAAACTTTATTCCTATCTAGTTCCCACAGCTCTGCACATCACCTTTGTTCTTAAAAATGGGCACCAGTACACTTTTCCTCCATTCCTCAGGCATCTTCTCACGCACTAGAATTCTATTGAACAAGCTGGTCAAAAGCTCCACAGCCACCTCTCTGAGATGCTTCCATACCTGCACAGGAATGTCATCAGGACCAACTGCCTTTCCATTTTTCATCCTCTTTAATGCCTTTCTAACTTCCCCCTTAACAATCATTGCCACTTCCTGGTCCACCACACTTGCCTCTTCTACTCTCCCTTCTCTCTCATTTTCCTCATTCATCAACTCCTCGAAGTATTCTTTCCATCTAGCTAGCACACTGCTGGCACCAGTCAACATATTTCCATCTCTATCCCTGATCACCCTAACCTGCTGCACATCCTTCCCATCTCTATCCCTCTGTCTGGCCAGCCTGTATAGATCCTTTTCTCCTTCTTTAGTGTCCAACCTGCCATACATGTCATCATATGCCTCTTGTTTGGCCTTTGCCACCTCTACCTTTGCCCTGTGTCGCATCTCAATGTATTCCTTTTGCCTCTCCTCGGTCCTCTCAGTGTCCCACTTCTTCTTAGCTAACCTTTTTCCTTGTATGATTTCCTGTACTGTGAGATTCCACCAACAAGTCTCCTTCTCTCCTTTCCTGCCAGAAGATACACCAAGTACTCTCCTGCCTGTCTCTCTGATCACCTTGGCTGCAGTGGTCCAGTCTTCTGGAAGCTCCTCCCGTCCACCGAGAGCCTGTCTCACCTCTTCCCAAAAAGCTGCACAACACTCGTCCTGTCTCAGCTTCCACCACATGGTTCTCTTCTCTGCCTTTGTCTTCCTAATCTTCCTCCCCACCACCAGAGTCATCTTACACACCACCATCTTACACTATGCTGTCTCGCCACACTCTCCCCTACCACTACCTTAAAGTTGTTAACCTCCTTCAGATTACATCGTCTGCACAAGATGTAATCCACCTGCGTGCTTCTACCTCCGCTCTTGTAGGTCACCCTATGTTCCTGCCTCTTCTGGAAAAAAGTGTTTACTACAGCCATTTGCATCCTTGTTGCAAAGTCTACCACCATCTGTCCCTCCAAGTTCCTTTCCTGTATGCCGTACTTACCCATCCCTTCTTCATCACCCCTATTACCTTCACCAACATGTGCATTACAATCTGCACCAATTACGACTCTCTCTCTGTCTGGGATGCTCAGAACTACTTCGTCTAGCTCCTTCCAGAATTTCTCTTTCACCTCTAGGTCACATCCTACCTGTGGGGCATAGCCAGTAATCACATTACACATAATACCCTCAATTTCAAATTTCAGCCTCATCACTCGATCTGATCCTCTTTTCACCTCCAAGACATTCTTAGCCAACTCTTCTTTTAAAATAACCCCAACTCCATTTCTCTTCTCATCTACACCATTCATCCATCCATTTTCCAAGCCGCTTCTCCTCACTAGGGTCGCGGGCGTGCTGGAGCCGATCCCAGCTATCTTCGGGCAGGAGGCAGGGTACACCCTGAACTGGTTGCCAACCAATCGCTGAGCACACATAAACAAACAACCATTCGCACTCACATTCACACCTATGGGCAATTTAGAGACATCAATTAACCTACCATGCATGTTTTTGGGATGTGGGAGGAAACCGGAGTGCCCGGAGAAAGCCCACGCAGGCACGGGGAAAACATGCAAACTCCACACAGGCGGGGCCGGGGATTGAACCCCGGTCCTCAGAACTGTGAGGCAGATGCTCTAACCAGTCGTCCACCGTGCCGCCCGTCTACAGCATTGGAAAAATAATTAAAACCCTGCCCCGAAACTTCTAGCCTTACTGCCTTTCCACCTGGTCTCCTGGACACACAATATATCAACCTTTCTCCTTAATTATCATGTCAACCAACTCCCGAGATTTTCATGTCATAGTCCCAACATTCAAAGTCCCCACATTAAGTTCTAGGCTCTGTGCTTTCTTCTTCTCTTTCTGCCGAAGAACCCGCTTTCCACCTCTTCTTCTTCCTTTGACTTCGACCCACAGTAGCTGAATTTCCAACGGCGCCCCGCAGGTTGACGGCGCCGGTGGCGGACGTTGTTAACCCGGGCCACGATCGATCCGGTATGGAATTCTTTGGATGAACGCTCATATTTGTTTGGCAAAGTTATAAGCCGGATGCCCTTCCTGACGCAACCCTCTACATTTATCGGGGCTTGGGACCGGCTTACAGTTTGCACTGACTTGTGCCCCCCATAGGGCTGCATTAAATATGGGATAACTAATGTACATTTATTCTAACAGTCCCCAACCGGCTGGCAGGCCATGTGGTACCAGGCCGCATAGATTGGTTTGAAAAATATATCAATTGTTTTTTTCTTTTTTGCGGAGCAGGAGACGGGCCACCCCCCACCCCACCCTGTCAGGGACACTACGTCCACCCTCCTTCGTCAACGATTATCTTCATGATTGGTATAAATGCAGCTATTTGTATCTGTTTTGAACTCTGTGCTTTTATTTTGAAAATGTTGACACCGGGAGTTTTTCCTGCTCCTGTATCTCTGAGAGCTTGACGCAGAGTGAGAAGTCGTCATGTCACTTGTGGGTGAATTACTTTTCTCTCCATTCGTCGTCATTTGCTACAGGTGTGTGAATGCACATTATTAAGAAGTTTGCTGACGCATTACGGTTTTGACTGTAGAAATTACTTCTAGGAGGTGACTGCTGTTGGTTGAGAAGCAAGCTAAAGTGGTCAGTATTTGCATTGTCACTGGTAGAAGGTGTTCAATTGCTTGCAAGCTTCTTTCTTAGATGCCATTTCATGGCACTGTAAAACATTCATTGCATTCTAGCAGACCTAGTTATATTCCAGCACAGAAGTAAATTTAGGTTAGATTTTGTCGAACAGTAAAAATTCGAAGGTGATGTGCTCCAAGAAGTTGGTTGGCCCCAGATTTGTTTTGAATTTAGAATCAGTTTTATCCATAAAATACAAATATATAAAGGACTTGGTGTTAATATTGAAACATTAAAACAATTAACTCTACAGCTACCATTTGATGGTAACTTTTAGAGTGAGCTGCTTCACATGAAGACTAATTACAGCTCACTGGTAGAAATTAAGTTTTTCTTTATTATTGTCTTAGGTTGGAAAAATCAGAATGATTTAAATCGAAATGACAAAAACAGTCTGCATGCACATCCGGTTACTAACACAAGAACTCCCAGAATTTTCTGAAGTCTTCAGACCTACCAGAACTGAGCCGAATGGCTGCTTGGTTTGAAACTAACTAACTAACTACACCACTGCCTTGTGATTAATTGCGACATTTACAGAACATATACGACCACCCACAGGTTCATGAGATACTGTAAATTTTTTGGCAACGTGGGAGGAAACTGGAATACCCTGTACTAATTTTTGTAACATTGCAACATTAAAAATAACTCTTGATTGTAATGAAATGTTTGGTTTATGTGATCTCTTTTGATGTAAACATAACAGTACGATACAATTTTCGAAAATCATTTCTAAGTTTATATATTTTTACGAAACATTTCAACATTGGACACCGTTGTTTTATGCGTTGCTGGGTAGTGACGTCAAAAGGGGATATGCCCAGTTTCGCCGGTGTTTTTAGCATGAGCTACAGTAGCAGCCGTGGCAGTGATGAACGCTGTTTAGCCTTTTCATTTCGAGCCAGCGTGTGATCAATGAGGAGAGAGAAGAATTAACGAGCAAAAAAAGTGGAGATGAGAATGAAAATGACGGGCGTGAAGCAGGTCGAGCTGGTCATTTTTGGGTGACTGCTTGCCAAAACCGACTGAGAAAGAGCGCATGCTGTAGTATAAAGAGCTAGTATCATTTTCGCCGCCATGTTCACTGGAGTCATCAGGTAAAATAAACACGTCCTCAGTTACCGTCACTATCTCCACCAAAGACAATGTAACGTTCAATCGAGTAGTTGTGGTCTGTGATTGATGAGTGTACGTCAGCTTGCCATTCATTGTACAGCTAAATGGTAAATTGGACATGCACAGCTCTGAGTGGATACTGTGGTGAACACTGTACATTTAGTAGTTTATCATATTTATTAAACCATAAAAAGATAGATTAATAGTTAAGAAGTGGTTTTCTAAAGAGCGGACTGGCGAGAATAAAAGCAAGAGCGTTAGTCTCGCTGACACCCTTCATTTGAATGTGTGCTGGGTACACGCTTTGCTTTTTCCTCCGCGGGCACATTATAGATTATGAATATAGTTAAGTATTGACAGTCCTGGGAAAGTTCATTTTCTATGCGAATTAGCCTGATACGGGCTGTTCGGTCCCTGTACGACCGGGGTCAGAGTTTGGTCCGCATATCCGGCACTAAGTCGGACTCGTTTCCGATGAGGGTTGGACTCCGTCAAGGCTGCCCTTTGTCACCGATTCTGTTCATAACTTTTATGGACAGAATTTCTAGGCGCAAAGTGTGAAGTGTGACCTCGACTCAAGACGTTGTGAGTAGGTGGGGAGAATACTTCGAAGACCACCTAAATTCCACCAACACGCCCTCCCATGAGGAAGCAGAGTCTGGGATCTCTGAGGCAGGCTCTCCTATCTCTGGGACTGAGGTCATCGAGGTGTTGTCGATAGCAGCTCTTGAATGAATGTGCATTCTGTTTCCCCTCATGGAAATGTGTGCAAGAAGGGCAGCAGAGTACGAGGAGGAACTTTGGGGACCAAAAGAGGAGAACGAGCCACAACGTCAACAACTGTGTGATATTTTCATTTTGCAGCCTCTCATCATGCTACGCAGAGCTAGTTGGTTCACTTCTCTCTCACTTGTTTAGGAAATACTCTCCATTTTGAACAGTATTACTGTGTTTATTTACGGGCACTGTGTGACGTTAGATTGAATATAATATTTTAAACATCTAAGACTGTGGCCTATATTTCCGAAAATCTCAAAGGGTTGTGGGCAATGATGTATTTTCAAAGTTTAAAAGTTTTACTCAACATACATGACTTGGTTGGAAAGATGTGTGACTTCTGTAGTTTTCCCCATTGAACTGGGAAGTCTTCCCCATTCAGTTCACACAGATGATGCAACACACAACATGTTAAGACCATAGACTTCACTTTGCTAAGGTGGCAGTCATTGCGTTTTAACAGGCATCTCCACCTACCCTTTAGTCTTCTGAATGTATGCTCAACTCTTCTGGCTCTGCTTGATTTGTTACTGCACACGAACTGCTGGGTGGCCAGCCTGCCATTGTCAGTGAAAGGTTTCAGCAGCCAGCTAATAGCAGAGATCATCAAACGTGTCCTCAGATGCGTCAACATTTTGTGTGGCCCACATTTACTCAATATGGGCCATACCCTTGCACTTGTCCTACAGCGTGGTGTCGAACCTACTGCCCGTGTCACGATCGGCAATGCTGTAAGGGCAGATCCCAAAAAATAGACTCCAGGTCAGAGGTCCGAACAATTTTAATTAAATGGCAGAGCATGTGATGGCGAGACATACGAAACAAAAGGAACTCACAACCAGAGAGAATCAAAAACAGATAACCCAGGGAGACACGACAAACGGTCCGTGTGGTATAATCGTATTGAGCCTAAATTTGGACAGCGGTCAGAACGGCGGCAAACACGGGGCAAAAACGAGTGAATATTCCGACGCCCACACACTGTCACGGTGCCCCCTAAAAAGGCTGATGATTACAATGCATGACAGGTGCGTCACCGATGTCCACGCCCACCCAGACACTGCAACACAAAGAAAAACAACTTGAAACACAGGGCCATGACAGCCCGGGGGCAATTTGCAGTATCCCCCCCTCAAAGGACGCCTCCTGGCGGACCACCCGGCTTCTGCGGGTGGAGAGAGTGGAAGGCCCGGAGAAGGGACAGATCTAGGATCCAAGAGCGGGGAACCCAGGAACGCTCCTCAGGGCCGTAACCCTCCCAGTCGACCAAATACTGCACACCCCTGCCCCTTCTTCTGGAATCCAATAGTTCACCCACCGTGTACACTGGCTCACCATCAACCATCCGCGGAGGAGGAGGCACCGCTGGAGGACACAGGGGGCTGGAGGAAACCGGTTTGAGCAAGGAGACATGGAATACCGGGTGAACTTTCATGGTGGGAGGGAGCCGAAGTTTAACTGCCACCGGGTTAACAACAGAGTCAATTTCGAAAGGACCAATATACCGAGGACCCAGTTTTTTAGAACCCCCGGCCAAATGCAAATCTCGTGTGGACAACCAGACCTTCTCACCAGGACGGTAGGGAGGAGCTGAGATCCGATGACGATCAGCTAACTGCCTGTTGCGAGCCTCAGTACGGGACAAGGCCGCCCTTGCATCCCGCCACACCCGATGAGCCCTTCGGAGATGGACCTGTACAGACGGGACGACCACCTCCCTCTCCTGAGAAGGGAACAACGGCGGCTGGTAACCGTATGCAGTCATGAATGGCGACCGTCCAGTAGCAGAGCAAACGAGGGTGTTATGCGCATATTCAACCCAAGGCAGGTGAGAAGACCACGAGGAGGGGTGCTGATGGCAAACACAGCGAAGAGCAGCCTCCACATCTTGATTCGCCCTCTCAGCCTGGCCGTTGGTCTGCGGGTGGTAACCGGATGAACGACTGGAGGACGCCCCCAGCGCTTTGCAGAACAACCTCCAGACCCAAGAGACGAACTGCGGCCCCCTGTCAGACACCAGATCAGCAGGAATACCATGAACTCGGAAGACATGGTCGACAAGGAGCTTAGCAGTCTCAAAGGAGGACGGCAGCTTCGGCAGAGCAACGAAATGGGCCATCTTGGAAAATCTGTCGACAACACTCAGGATGACTGAGTTCCCTCCAGACAGCGGAAGGCCCGTGATGAAGTCCAAGGCGACGTGGGACAAGGCTCGGGAAGGAATGGGCACTGGACGAAGAAGACCAGCTGGAGGACGATGGGACATCTTGCTACGGGCACACACTGAGCATGCCGAAACATATTCTTTAACGTCCCTGCGTAGTCCCTGCCACCAGAACCGTTGGGAAATGAGGAAAAGTGTCCGACTGACCCCAGGATGCCAAGCGACTCTAGAAGTGTGTCCTCACTTCAACACCTCTGGATGTAAAACGACCGGAACAAACAATTTGCCATCAGGAACACCTCCCGGGGCCTGGACGTCCCTCCCCGCCTCCTCCACCTTCTTCTCAACCTCCCACTAAAGCGCTCCCACCACCCGGGTCCCAGGTAGAATGGTCTCCACAACAGGCTGAACAGCAGCCGGGCCATGCAGCCTAGACAAGGCGTCAGGTTTGCCGTTCTTCAACCCAGGGCGGTAAGTGATGATGAAGTCGAAACGGGTAAGGAACAGGACCCAACGTGCTTGACGGGGGTTGAGTCTTTTAGCAGTCCGGAGGTAAGACAGGTTCTTGTGGTCGGTGCAAACTTGAAAAGGTTCCTTCGTACCCTCCAGCCAATGCCTCCACTCCTGCAGTGCCAGGACAATGGCCAGCAGCTCTCTATTTCCCACATCGTAATTGGCCTCTGCAGGGCTCATGCGCCTAGAGAAGAAGGCGCAGGGGTGCAGCCTCTGGTCGACCGGGGACCTCTGGGACAGGACCGCCCCCACACCTGAATCAGATGCGTCCACCTCGACAACAAAAGGAAGGTCAGGATTAGGATGATGTAACACAGGAGCCTTCACAAACAATTGTTTAATATGATCAAAAGTCACTTCTGCCTTAGGGGTCCATACAAATGGTATCTTATTGGAAGTAAGTCTAGTCAGAGGTCCCACTTTAAAGCTGTAATCGCCTATCAAAATTAGCAAAACCCAAAAACCTATGCTTCCTAGACGTTGGAGTTGGCCAATCAACCACAGCCTGGATCTTGGCTGGATCAGCCCGTAGCTGCTCCTTCTCCACAATGAACCCCAAAAACTGTACCGACTCCGCATGGAACTCACACTTCTCAGCCTTGACGTAAAGACGGTTTTCCATCAAGCGCTGCAACACCATGCGGACATGTTGGCGATGTTCACGTAGATCACGGGAAAAGATTAAGATGTCGTCCAAGTACACAAAACAGAATACATTTATCATGTCCCGGAGCACATCATTAATAAGACACTGAAACACAGCGGGTGCATTCGTGAGTCCAAAAGGCATGACTAAGTACTCAAAATGACCTAATGGAGTATTGAACGCAGTCTTCCACTCATCTCCCTCCTTCATCCGCACCAGGTGATAGGCATTTCGCAGATCTAATTTTGTGAACACCTTTGCAGACTGTAAAGGGGCAAACGCAGAGTCCAACAGCGGGAGAGGATACTTATTTTTTATCGTGATGTCGTTAAGACCCCGGAAATCGACACAGGGTCGATAAAAAAAAATCCGCCACCCACTGGTGACGATGAGGGACGAATCAACCCAGCAGCTAGCGAAGTGGAAATATAATTCTTTAATGCCTCTTGCTCAGGCTTGGAAATCTGATACAGCCTCGCACATGGTAGTGGAGCCTCGGGAATCAACTCTACGGAACAGTCGTATGGACGATGCGGAGGCAAAGACTGGGCGCGATCCTTACTGAACACTAGTTGCAAATCATGGTACTCAGCCGGTACTTTAGCCAAATCGATGTGCTCGTCTTGAACACGGGGGGTGGTAGTCAACATGGCAGACTGCAGACAATGAGAATGACAAAATAGGCTCCAATTCACAATCTGTAGTTGATCCCAATTAATATCTGGATTATGAAGTTTTAACCACGTTAATCCCAGCACAACTGGAGCAGATTGACAGGGCATTACAAAAATCGCCGCGATTCGATGTGGTTACCCGAGAGCTTTAAACACAGTGGAGCCGTAATGTGTGTTGTAACCGCCAGGAGACGCCCATCCAAATCAAGAACTTTTCTCGGTTTGCTAAGTCTGTACAGTGGACAATTTAGAGTCTCTATCACACAGGAGTCCAAAAAACACTCATCAGCTCCGGAGTCAATTAACGCGGAAACCTTCACACTGCCGCCAAATCCCGATACTTCGCCCGGCAATTGTAGTCTCTTGTTCGATCCAGTTCTCAATTCACCGGGTACCAAGTCTTCATCAAAATACTCACACGATGAGACGTTCTTTCCGCAGGCAGAAGGTGCTGTCACCACCGCCTGGCCGCTCTGCTTGGAACACGTAGCGTCACTTCCCCGTGAAGGTCTCGCCATGCAGGGGGATACCTTGTGTCCTGGTCGGCCGCAGTACAGACACGCCCCCGCTCTCATGCGTCTCCGCCAGTCGCCCCCCGCCGAGTTGCATCGGCTCCTCCACGGCCAGGGCCGGCTCCCTCGTCGACGACGAGGTGGATGGGGGAACACAGGCGGCGTCTTCCATGGCGGACGAAGAATGTCCCGGGGAAGCGGACTCAAAATAAAAATGCGCCGTTCATCCGCCCGCTCACGCTGCCGTTCCCTCAGTCGATTGTCCAGTCTAATGGCTAGTCCGATTAACTCCTCCAAACTCCGCCAACTCATCTTTGGCGCCAGGACAGAGTCCCCGACGAAAAATGCCGCTCAACGCAACATCGTCGAATCCACTCTCTGCTGCCAGGATGCGGAACGAAATGGAGTATTCGGCTACTGACAAGTCCCCCTGGGAATGGTCCAACAACCGACTACCGGCTTCCTTGCCCTTGACGGGGTGATCAAAAACTCTCCTCAGTTCAGATTCGAATGCCGGGACGGAGGAACGTAATGCTGGGTTGGCGCTGCTGACCGCCATCGCCCACGATGCCGCCTGACCCGTAAGTAGACTCATTATAAAAGCCACCTTCGTCTTATCCTGGGCATACGTGACCTGTTGTTGGTCAAATACTAGGGTACATTGATAAATAAATTGACCGCAGCCGCCGAGCTCCCCAGCATAACGAGGTGGATTTGGGAGACAAGCTTCCCTGGCGGGTGGCACCGCGGCCACCGTGTTGGTGGCGGGTGCTCTGTGTCAAGTGCACACACCTGATCAACCCGAGAACTCAGTGTACTAAAATGGGTCGTTAACGCCGTAATTGCCTCCCTGAGCTCGTGTAACGATGTCTCGTGTCTACCTACGAAATGTCCCTGACTTGCCAACGCGTGGCGAAAAGAGTCGGAGTTTGTGGGATCCATTTCTGGTCGACATATTCTGTCACGATCGGCAAAGCCGTAAGGGCAGATCCCAAAAATAGACTCCAGGTCAGAGGTCCGAACAATTTTAATTAAATGGCAGAGCATGTGATGGCGAGACATACGAAACTAAAGGAACTCACAACCAGAGAGAATCAAAAACAGATAACGCAGGGAGACACGACAAACGGACCGGTATAATCGTATTGAGCCTAAATTTGGACAGCGGTCAGAACGGCGGCAAAACACGGGGCAAAAACGAGGGAATATTCCGACGCCCACACACTGTCACGGTGTCCCCTAAAAAGGCTGCTGATTACAATGCATGACAGGTGCGTCACCGATGTCCACGCCCACCCAGACACTGCAACACAAAGAAAAACAACTTGAAACACAGGGCCATGACAGCCCGGGGGCAATTTGCAGCCCTTACTTCATCGTGCCAATACCCCAACCTGCCAGGACCCCAAACTGCCAATACCCCAACGTGGCCTGGGTGCGAGGGCCCGATTATAGCTGCTCGCAGCTCTAGTTATTCTTTTAGTCATCACAAACAAAGCACTAAATGTGCACAAAAACTCCCGAAATTTGAAAATTGGTACGCATATAGAGGAAACCCAGATGCACAAAAAAGTCAGTGCACGCAAAATTGTAACTCCAACAGGAAGTGACCTATGACTTTTTGAAGGATAACAGTGCAAAATTTTAATTTCATCAAAAGCTTTTTAATCCAACAAATTTTATAACGGGGGTGGGGCTTGAAACTTTTCATTCCACATTTCCGCACGAAACCGAAAATGCCTAAACTTTATCAAAGACTCATTTGCGGTATGTTTCACCGAGAGCTACAAAAATCGGCTCACACCTGGATCGACCCCAGACATACAAAAACTTCAGAAACATGCATATCATAAACCCAAGAGGAAGTGAGCTGTGACCTCCTAATTGTACAATTCGAGCTTTTTCGCATACTTGCAGATGCCATACTTACAGTAAAGAGCTATTCGTGCTACGTCACACCTACCAAACTTGGCAGGAATGTGTATCACCCCGACACCTACAAAATTGTAATTACAACCCATGTTCTAAAATCAACAGAAACTGACCTACCACCTTTTAAAGTCTACAGGTTTTCACACTTTTGCGAACTTGTCCTACAGATTTCATCCGATTGACTTAGAACTTGGTCAGTACCATCTCAACACGTGGTACATTAAAAGTTATCAAAAGCTTTTTTTCCAACATACTATATGACGGTAGCGGCTTTTCAAATGTAACTTTTCTGAGATCACAACAAAACAGAACATGGTGACAGTTCATCAAAGACCTATTTGCGCTATGTTGCACCTACGCCTACGAAAATTCCCCCGACACAAACAAAATTGTAAATACTACCCCTGTCCTAAACTCAACAGAAAATGATCTACAGCCTTTTAAATGTAACATTCACAGTACTTAAAAGTCCCACCATAATTACCAACAATACATACAGTAGTGTATGTAGTAGGCCTAAGAGTTCATTACCTTTTTTTCAACACCCCCATTTACTCAATATAACCATTTAGGAGGCTTTGCACTTGTCCAACAGCAGTGGTGTCCTACCTATGGCCTGGGGGCCATTTGCCGGTCATCCCCCATTTTTGTGTGGCCCGCATTTTCTCAGTGTAACATTTGAGAAGGCTTTGCAATTGTCCAACAGCAGTGGTGTCCTACCTATGGCCTGCGGGCTTTTTGGGGACCATCCCCCAATTTTGTGTGGGCCACATTTTCTCAATAAAACCTTTTACAGTTTTCTCCGGGTACTCCGGTTTCCTCCCACATCCCAAAGACATGCAGGGTAGGTTAATTGAAGACTCTAAATTGCCTGTAGGTGTGAATGTGAGTGCAAATGGTTGTTTGTTTATAAGTGCCCTGCGATTGGCTGGCGACCAGTTCAGGGTGTACCCCGCCTCTCACCCGCAGATAGCTGGGATAGGCTCCAACACGCCCGCGACCCTAGTGAGGATAAGCGGAACGGAAGATGAATAACCTTTTACACGGGTTTGCGCTTCAGACTGCAGTGGTGTTCAACCTTTTTCCAACATTTGCATGGGTCATACTTTTGCACTTGTCTTGCAGCAGTTGTGTCAAACCTATGGCCTGCGGGCTCTTTGCAGGCCATTCTCCATTTTTCTGTGCCCCACATTTATTCAATATGGGCCATACCTTTGCACTTGTCCTACAGCGTGGTGTCAAACCTATCGCTCGGGGCGCAATTTGTGGCCTTTATTGCATCGTGCCAATACCCCAACCGGCCAGGACCTCTAACTGCCAGTACCCCAACAGGGCTGTGGTGCAAGGGCCCGATTATAGTTGCTTGCAGCTCTAGTTAGGGCCCGAGCAGGTTATTTTAGTCATTCCAAATAAGGTAATTTTTGAGGCACTAAACATGCATGAAAACTCCCGAAATTTGCACCACATTTGATAATTTCACATTTTCGGGCGCAATTTCCAAAAAATGGCTCGACAGCGCCCCCTAGATCGATGCCGAAAGTACATCAAAGGACAACTCGGTGATCCGTATGACCTACAGCTCATAAAAGTTTTAATCCAACGAACTATATGACGGGGACGGGCCTTCAAACTTTTCATTCCACATTTCGCCACAAAACCGAAAATCCCTAAACTTCATCAAAGTCTCATTCGTTGTACGTTTCACCGAGAGCTATAAAAATCAGCTCACGCCTGTATTGACCCCAGACGTTCACAAACTTCAAAGACAAACATACCCTAAACCCAACAGGAGGTGACCTGCAACTTCGTAATTGTAAGGTTCAAGCTTTCTCGCAAGGTTGCTGATGCCTATTCATGGTACGTCACACCAACACCTACCTAACTTGGCAGGTACGTGTATTACCTACCACCTACAAAATTGTAAGTGCAACCTATACCCTAAACTCAACAGAAACTGATCTACGACCTTTTTTTTTTAATTTATTTATTTTTTTTGTCCTGTTCGGCTGTTAGGTCAAGCAGAATGGAACATCTGTATCCCTTTTATGCCTGACCAGTTTTACGGTGTTACAGTGGAGTTCTTAAGCTTCCGCTGTGGTGTCTTAGTATTAAAATTGAGGTATATTGAGAATCAGACTTGATCAGTCGAACAGAACAAAGTTTCTAGAAGGGAGAGAGAAACAAAGACAAAGGACAAAGCACAAATTGTAAACAGGATGAGAGAACTACAACCCCAATTCCAATAAAGTTGGGACGTTGTATTAAACAAATAAAAACAGAATACAATGATTTGCAAATCATGTTCAACCTGTATTTCATTGAATACACTACAAAGGCAAGATATTTAATGTTCAAACTGATAAACTTGATTGTTTTTAAAAAATAATAATTAACTGAGAATTTTATGGCTGCAACACGTTCCAAAAAAGCTGGGACAGGTGGCAAAAAAGTTGAGGAATGCTCATCAAACACCTGTTTGGAAAATGCCACAGGCGAACAGGCTAATTGGGAACAGATGGGTGCCATGATTGGGTATAAAAGGAGCTTCCCTGAATTGCTCAGTCATTCACAAGCAAAGATGGGGCGAGGTTCACCTGTTTGTGAACAAGTGTGTGAGAAAATAGTCGAACAGTTCAAGGACAATGTTCCTGAACGTACAATTGCAAGGAATTTAGGAATTTCATCATCTACGGTCCATAATATCATCAAAAGGTTCAGAGAATCTGGAGAAATCACTGCATGTAAGCGGCAAGCCCGAAAACCAACATTGAATGCCCGTGACCTTCGATCCCTCAGTAAACCCCCTGCATCAAAAACCGACATCAATGTGTAAAGGATATCACCACATGGGCTCAGGAACACTTCAGAAAAGCAATGTCAGTAAATACAGTTCGGCGCTAAATCCGCAAGTGCAACTTGAAACTCTACGATGCAAAGCAAAAGCCATTTATCAACAACACCCAGAAAGGCCGCTGGCTTCTCTGGGCTCGAGCTCATCTAAGATGGACTGATGCAAAGTGGAAAAGTGTTCTGTGGTCCAATGAGTCCACATTTCAAATTGTTTTTGGAAATTGTGGACGTCGTGTCCTCTGGACCAAAGAGGAAAAGAACCATCTGGACTGTTATGGACACAAAGTTCAAAAGCCAGCATCTGTGATGGTATGGGTTAGTGTAAATGGCATGGGTAACTTACACATCTGTGAAGGCAACATTAAATCTGAAAGGTACATACAGGTTTTGGAGAAACATATGCTGCCATCCAAGCAACGTCTTTTTCATGGACGCCCCTGCTTATTTCAGCAAGACAATGCCAAACCACATTCTGCACATGTTACAACAGAGTGGCTTCGTAGTAAAAGACTGCGGGTACTAGACTGGCCTGCCTGAAGTCCAGACCTGTCTCCCATTGAAAATGTGTGGCGCATTATGAAGCGTAAAATACAACAACGGAGAATGTTGAACAGCTGAAGTTGTACATCAAGCAAGAATGGGAAAGAATTCCACCTACAAAGCTTCAACAATTAAGTGTCCTCAGTTCCCATATAGGTTGAACATGATTTGCAAATCATTGTATTCTGTTTTTATTTATGTTTAACACAACGTCCCAACTTCATTGGAATTGGGGATGTAAATCATTACATTATCAACAACAATGAAACATGAAATATGAGTGTCGCATGGGGCTGTAGTGCTACACCCTGTGAGGGAAGGACAGGACAAGATAGAACAGGACAAGGGCAGGAGAAGAAGCATGCAGGACAAGGGTCGTGAACCCGGCTGTACAACTGAAGTGTGGTGAAATTAATTATGTAAATTCTAAAAGTCTACAGGACGAGAGTATTAGTGAGGGGATACACAAGTGATTTGCATATTCATGAGTTATTTGTCGCAGTATGTGCGTGACCCCACACCCAGTGAAAGAGTCCAAGGGGTGTGTGCCTGCGGATACATGGAAGTGAATTGACACCGTTTTACATGCACAAAGATTGACAGAAGTGTCCTGTAATGGCTGTGGCCGCACCGTGGCGGCTGAGAACCCCACCCAATCAATCGAGGGGCCAGGGGTCCACCCGAGAGAAGCCCGGTGGATGGGACACGTCCCACACCGAGGGACCCAGGGCGGTCCGCCGGCCCCACCGAGGCGCCCCGACAACTGGCCACCCAGTGGGGGCCGCAGGGACCCAATGCCACCACCCCAGCCAATCCCCCCACCGCCCCACACGCCCCGCCACCCCACCACCCCCAGGAGAGGAGACGGCCCCCCCCAACCCGCAGGGCCCGCGATTCAGCTAGTCCCCGCCCAGCCCCTTGTTTGTTGGAAAGGAGGGCGGATAGGGGCACCCGTCAAGGGAACGATAAGGGGGGGGGGGGGAACCCAAGGAGGAGCCGCAGGCCATGAGAGGTCAGCCCCAACAACAAGCAGTCATCCAGCCCGGGGGATTGGGGGGGCGGCCTCAGGAGCACTGCCATGCAACTAAGTGAGACCCCCCCCCCCTCCCCATCACTATGAATGCCAGATCCCTGACAGCAGTCATTGGCCCTTCCCCGTGTATCAGTGGTGTGGTGCATTAAAATCTGGAGAGGTCAGTGAGCCGAGGCGGTGGGGGCAGGGCTGTCAGGCACTACTGCCTATCAGCCACCCCCCCCCCCCCTGCCCCCACCCACAACCCACCACCCCCCACAGATGGGTGTATGTGGTGCATTAAAACGTGGGGCGTGTGTGTGATGCATTTAAAATCCAGGGGGGCAGGCAGGGCGGAGGGTCAGGGCGCAGACGTGCTGAAACCCGATCCGACACCCACACCCTCCCAAACCAATGCCAGTCCCCCAGGAACCCTTTGATACATGTATGTGCCCAGATGTGATTAGCGAGAAAAATATATACAGTGGGTGATATGAGTGTGTGCTAAGTGAGTGATTAAGAGGCATTGCTCCTGCAGGTCGGGCCCATTAGACTGGACAACCACCGACAAAGAGGGCCACCTCCCCCCCAGACCCGCAGCAACCCCCCCCCCCCCCCCCCCCCCCACACACACACACATTCCCGCCAGCACACACTACCCACATCTCAGTGTGGGAGGTGGACCCCCCCCCCCCCCCCCCTACCAACCAGGCAAGGAAAAGCATGGCCGAGGAACGACACCGCCCCCATCAGCAGCCAGAGCGGGGGACCGAGGCGCGTGCCAGCCGGCACCGCCCCAGCGCCCACGGAACATGGGTGAACACACCACCAATACTCCCCAGGAGGTTGCCCCAGTCGTTTCCCCCCACCCCCGAGATCAGGAAGGAGTGAAAAAAGACACAGACTCGGGAACAGCAAACACAGGGACAAGAGGAGAAGATCCCCACAGCATGCATGTGTCTTTTCATCATGCAAACCGATCTAAAATGTGTGAAAATAAAAATAAAAAAATAGAATAATAATAATACAACAACAAAGAATACAGAATTCTATTGTTTACTTTCACACTTGTGAAAATATTCTTGCTATTGTCAAATGGCACCCTACTCAGGCAAAGAAATCAAGAGTCTAGATTCATATGGCTACGAATTCCACCTTTATCGTTTATCTCATTGACTGTTCTGAAAAATAGAGGCGCTAGTATTGGCCAAATATGTTTACAAGATGGCGCCTACCAGTGTGGTCGCCTCGGTAAAGCGCTCTCTAGTATTGTTTTTGTTTTTGTGTTTTTCGTCCGTCTTTGGAGACTTTACACGACTCACATACACAAGGGGAGACTTGCTAACCATCAAGGAGGCTACTCTGGACTTTCTGTCACCAACGTTCGCAAATCCGCTCAGTTTTTTCCCCGAGTTACTTACCGGAGCGGCGTCCGCGGTTTTCGCCGCATGGAGACGGAAGCGGCGCCACAGAGGGAAACGGGCCGGCATTCAGGTGAAACTCCGCAAGAGAGGACACAGATTAGCGTTCCCGTCGACCCACCTCGCGAATGTACGCTCCCTACCCAACAAAATGGACGAGCTTCATCTTCTGTTAAAGACCAGTAAAGACTTCGGACGTTCCGCGGCCATGTGCTTCACGGAGACCTGGCTTTGCGACGCTGTAACCGATGGCGCCGTTATGCTTCCCGGCTTTCACATTCATCGAGCGGACCGCGACATGGAATCATCGGGGAAAACAAAGGGCGGCGGGATATGCCTCTATATCAACGAAAAATGGTGTACGGACATCACGGAGCTCAGCACACACTGCAGCCCGCATTTGGAGTCGCTATTTTTAAACTGTAAACCATTCTACTCGCCACGTGAGTTCCCATCGTACATACTGGCTGGAGTCTACATACCGCCTCAAGCTAACACGAACGGCGCACTGCTAACGCTCGCCGAACAAGTCAACAAAATTGAAAAAAAAACACCCGGACTCACCCGTCATTATTCTCGGGGACTTTAACAAAGCTAAACTCAACCACGAACTCCCTAAATACAAGGAGCACATCGACTGTCCTATCAGGGAAAATAATACTTTAGACCAAAACAGTGAAAAAGTGGACAAATGAAGCCAAGATGGATCTTCAAAGCTGTTTAGACTGCACAGACTGGAGTGTCTTTGAAAATTCAGCTATCAGCCTTGATGAATATACGGACACTGTCACATCCTATATCAGTTTCTGTGAAGAGGTTTGTGTACCAACAAAATCTTTTCGCACATTCAACAACAACAAGCCAAGGTTCACTGCTAAACTTAAGCAGCTTCGCCAAGCTAAGGAGGACGCATATCAGAGCGGGGACAGGGCCCTGTATAATCGAGCTAGAAACCAGCTTACTAAAGAAATTAACATTGCAAAAAGAAACTATGCAGCCAAGTTGGAAAAACAGTTTAGCGCAAACGACTCTAAATCAGTCAGGCATGCATTCCAATCGCTGACTAATTACAAGCGACGATCCCCCCAAGCTGAGAACAATAGCACACTAGCCAACGACTTGAATACCTTCTACTGCAGATTTGAAAAGGACAGTTTCACACCACACACCCACCCGGCCGCACCCGCGACCACAATCACACCTCTGACTTCTGCGTTAACCATTCATGAACAGGATGTGAGACGCATCTTCAACCAACAAAAGATTAACAAAGCGGCAGGCCCGGACCATGTGTCCCCATCCTGCCTCAAAGTCTGCGCGGACCAGCTCGCTCCAATCTTCACTCAGATCTTCAATAGATCTCTGGAACTGTGCGAAGTTCGATCCTGTTTGAAACGCTCCACCATCATTCCAGTCCCCAAGAAACCTGCAATCTCGGGTCTGAATGACTACAGGCCTGTCGCTTTGACATCTGTGGTCATGAAGTCCTTTGAACGTCTCGTGCTGGACCACCTCAAGAGTGTCACAGGTCCCCTGCTGGACCCCCTGCAGTTTGCCTACCAAGCGAACATGTCTGCGGATGATGCAGTCAACATGGGACTGCACTTCATCCTAGAACACCTCGACAGTGCAGGGACCTACGCGAGGATCCTGTTCGTGGACTTCAGCTCAGCGTTCAACACTATCATCCCTGAACTCCTTTCATCCAAGCTTCTCCAGCTCAGCGTCTCACCTGCCATCTGCCAGTGGATTTACAGCTTTCTGACGGGCAGGACACAGCAGGTGAGGCTGGGGGAGACCATCTCATCCACACGCAGCATCAGCACTGGGGCGCCCCAAGGTTGTGTCCTCTCTCCGCTGCTCTTCTCTCGCTACACGAACGACTGCACCTCAGCGAACCCGACTGTCAAACTCCTGAAGTTTGCAGATGACACCACTGTCATCGGCCTCATCAAGGACGGTGACGAGTCTGCATATCGACAGGAATTGGAGCGGCTGGAGCTGTGGTGTGGCCGACACAACCTGGAGCTGAACACGCTCAAGACTGTAGAGATGATCGTGGACTTCAGGAGGCATCCTTCGCCACAGCTGCCCCTCACGTTGTCCAGCCGCCTTGTGTCAACCGTCGAGACCTTCAAGTTCCTGGGAATTACAATCTCTCAGGACCTGAAGTGGGCGACTAACATCAACTCCGTCCTCAAAAAGGCCCAGCAGAGGATGTACTTCCTGCGGCTTCTGAGAAAGCACGGCCTGCCACCGGCGCTGCTGAGACAGTTCTACACAGCGGTCATCGAATCAGTCCTGTGTTCTTCCATCACAGTCTGGTTCGGTGCTGCTACAAAAAAGGACAAACTCCGACTGCAACGGACAATCAAAACTGCTGAAAAGATTGTCGGTACCCCCCTACCCACCATTGAGGACTTGCACGCTGCCAGAACTAAGACAAGGGCGTGCAAAATCCTCTCGGACCCTCCCCACCACGGTCACCAGCTCTTCCAGCTCCTTCCCTCAGGTAGGCGCTACCGATCAATGCAAACTAGAACTAGTAGACATTCAAACAGCTTCTTCCCTCTTGCGATCAACTTCTTAAACACCTGACCTACAATTCCATTACAACATGCTGGCAATTTTTTGACTTCGTTGTCACATTTCTGTGGGGCCAATTATGTATTACTCGTGCACTCACTGTAGTTGTCTCGCCATGCTGCACTATTTGCATATACTGGCCACTCTTGCCAGAGTAGCATCTGCTCCATTGCACACTGTTTGAGGAGTATCTGTAACATTTGCACAACCAACATTGTCCCAGATTATTGCACTACTCGTCACTTTAAACCGCATACACTCCTTGAAGTCTCAGCGCCCCTTGCACAATGGTCATTGCACCGGTCTATTGCAATATTAGTCATTCGAACTGCTCTAAGTGCTAGAGGACTCTGCATCTTTTTGCACAATTGTTTTTTGTCAATGTCTTTGTCTCCAAAGTGTTCTGTAAATAGACTGTCTGTTGTACTAGAGCGGCTCCAACTACCGGAGACAAATTCCTTGTGTGTTTGGACATACTTGGCAAATAAAGATGATTCTGATTCTGATGAATTCAACAGGGATTCCGTCCGGGCCAGGCACCGTCTAAGTTGTATATTTTTTTTAATGCGTTATGTAATTCTGTGATGGTTAAAGGAACATCAAGGCTGTCTTTAATTTGTGTATTTAATTGAGGGATGTTTAGATCCTTAATAAAAGTTACAATTTATTTTTGATCTGGGTTGTTCGAAGATGCGTCGAAGCTGCTATGAAAATGCGGTGACTGTGTACAGTTACTGTTTGAATCTTGAATGGCTGTAATTAATGACTTTTTTATATTGCGCTGAAGTTGGTTCGCAAGGACTTTTTCCGATTTATTATTGTACTCAAAGTTAGTGTATCTTAACTGTTGTTGTAGCAAATCTGTTCTTTTTGATAAGATAACATCTAATTGATGTTTTGCCTTTTGAAGTTTGTTTCTAAGCGTAGCTATCGGATTAATTGCAGATTCTTCTGTGAGGTGTTTTTCCCTCAATTCCATTTTCCAATTTTTTTTCTTATTTTTTCTTATATGAAGAATATGATATGATTCGACCTCTCAAAACAGCTTTCCCAGTTTCCCACAACAGAGATGGGGATATGATTGGGGAGTTGTTGAATTTCAGAAACTCATCCCATTCCTTCCTCACAAAAGAATCAAAATCTGGGACCTTCAATCCGGACGTGTTGAAGCGCCATGTTGGTGGGGGCCCCAAATTTGATTAAATTTTTAGATTGAGAGAAATTGGTACGTGATCGCTAATGATGATTGGATGTATTTTGGGAGTAATTCTTTGAGCTGCCGAATTGTTTGAAAGAAAGAAATCTATTCTTGAGAAAGAGCGGTCAACTGACGAGAAAAACGTGTATTCTCTTTTTGTATGTTTTTTCAGCCGCCATATATCAACGAGACCAAAGTGATCCATATACTGCACTAGTATATTGGAGGATTGTGGCTTATTACTATTTTGGAGATTTGAGCGATCTATTAGGGGATTTAGCGTGAGGTTAAAATCACCTCCCATAATAATTGTAGAATTGGCTGACAAGTTTAACAAGTGTGAAAAGAGCATGTGAAAAAAGGCTGGATCATCTTTATTTGGAGCGTATACATTGACAATTGTATATCCATCCATTTTCTACCGCTTATCCGAGGTCGGGTCGCGGGGGCAGTAGCTTTAGCAGGGACGCCCAGACTTCCTTCTCCCCAGCCACTTTATCCAGCTCTTCCGGTGGGATCCCGAGGTGTTCCCAGGCCAGCTGAAAGACGTAGTCTCTCCAACGTGTCCCTGGGTCGTCCACGGGGTCTCCTTGCGGTGGGACGTGCCCGGAACACCTCACCAGGGTGGCGTCCGGCTAATCAAATGCCCAAGCCACCTCATCTGGCTCGTCAAAATGCGGAGGAGCAGCCGCTCTACTCTAGAGCCCCTCCCTAATGACCGAGCTTCTCACCCTATCTCTAAGGGAGAGCTACCCTACGGAGGAAACTCATCTCGGCCGCTTGTATCCGGGATCTTGTTCTTTCGGTCACGACCCACAGCTCGTGACCATAGGTGAGGGTAGGAACATAAATCGACTGGTAAATTGAGAGCTTCGCCTTTCGGCTTAGCTCCTTCTTTACCACAACGGACCGATACAAAGTCCTCATCACTGCAGACGCTGCACCGATCCGCCTGCCGATCTCCCGTTCCATTCTTTCCTCACTCGTGAACAAGACCCCAAGATACTGCAAACTGCTCCAGTGAGAGTTGGAGATCACAGCTTGATGAAGCCAACAGAACCACATCATCTGCAAAAAGCAATGACAATTGTATAAAGCTTGTTAAATATTGTAGGCTGTATAATTATATATCGGCCTTCTGGATCTACTACTGTACTATTTATTGTAAAAGGTAGTCTTTTATGGACTAGTATTGAGACTCCTCTTTGTCTACAGTTCTAAAAGGCAGAGATAACTTTAGTGAAATTTGAGTCAATGAGGCATTTTTCTTCTGACTTAGTAAGGTACGTTTCTTGTAATAGGAGGAGGTCTGTTTTAAATTTAGTGCTATAATCCATAATCTTAATTCTCTTTGCCTGTGATCGAATGCTATTGACATTCCAAGACACAAATGTTAAGTGTGACATATTATGGGTGTGTGTTTCATAATTTTAAATTGATTTGGTACTATGCATTCATTGTTGTTGTTTTTTTTGACAGATTTCTGGAGATTTTTTGGTATTGTGTTGACGAATATTATTTAGAGAGGGTGATAGAGATGCTATATTTAAGTACTGCAAAGCCAGGGTACATAGAAGGGTAACGAGCAAACACTGAACATAGGAAACAAACGGTGACAAGGGGATAATATGGTGTGCGGTGGTGGTTTGTGGAGTGCAAAAAGAGTTTTGAGCGACTTGTGCGTTTCGTGTGTGTGGGAAGCAGAGCAGGAAAACAGAGAGATAGGAGTGAGGATTCATGCTGGTGGTATGCGTGATTCCGTTTTTGTTTATCAAAGCAAAAGTGGAAAGAATGAAACCATCTCAACACCTGGGACTTTAAAAGTTATCAAAAGCTTTTTTTTCCGACATTCTATGTGACGGTGGCGGCTCTTCAACAGTAGCTTTTCTCATCTTGCCACAAAACAGAACAGTGGCCGTTCACCAAATACCTATTTGCGGTATGTTGCACTTACGCCTACGAAAATTCCTACACGTGTGTAGCACCCCGACACGAACAAAACTGTCCTAAACTCAACAGAAAATTATCTACGCCCTTTTAAATGTAACATTTACAGTACTTGGAAGTCCCGCTTTCATTGCCAGCAATACATACAGTAGTGTAGTAGGCCTAAGAGTTCAATACCTTTTTCCAAAAACCGTATTTACTCAATATAACCTTTGATAAGGCTTTGCAGTTGCCCAACAGCAGTGATGTCCTACCTATGGCCTGGGGGACATTTAGGGGCCATCCCCCATTTTGTATGTCCCGCATTTTCTTAATATAACCTTTATACGGCTTTGCACTTCTTACAGAAATGGTGTTCAACCTATAGCCCAGGGGCCATTTTCAGCCGGTCCTCCCATTTTGTGCGGCCGGACCTTTTTCCAACATTTGCATGGGTCATACTTTTGCAATTGTCTTGCAGCAGTGGTGTCAAACCTATGGCAGGGGGGCCATTTGCGCGTCATCCTCCATTTTTTGTGTGGCTCACATTTACTCAATATGGGCCAGACCTTTGCAGTTGTCCGACAATGTGGTTTCCAACCTACCGCCGGGGGTAATTTGCGGCCCTTACTTCACAGTAAAGGTTTCACCGTACTTTCCAACAATACATACAGTAGTGTAGTAGCCCTCAGTGATCACTAACCTTTTCCAACACCCAGATTTACTCAATATAACCTTCGAGAAAGCTTTGCACTTGTCCAACAGCAATGGTGTCCTACCTATGACCTGGGGGCAATTTGCAAGCCCTTCCCCATTTTTGTATGGCCTGCATTTTCTCAATGTCACCTTTGAGATGGCTTTGCCCAACAGCAGTGGTGTCCTACCTATGGGCTGGGGGACATTTGGGGGCCATCCACCATTTTTGTGTTGTCCACATTTTCTCTATATAACCTTTTACACGGCTTTGCACTTCTGTCATAAGTGGTGTCGTACCTATGGCCTGGAGGCCATTTTCGGGCCATCCCTCATTTTTGCCCACATTTGCTCAATATGGGCCATACCTTTTCACTTTTCTTACAACTGTGGTGTCCAACCTACCGCCCGGGGCCAATTTGCGGCCCTTCATCGTGCCAATACCGCAACCTGCCAGGACCTCACACTACCAGTACAGGGCCGGGGTGCAAGGGCCCGATTATAGCTGCTCGCAGCTCTAGTTATTATTATTTGAGTCGTCTCAAACAAGGTTATTTTTAGGCATTAAACGTGCACGAAAACTCACAAAATTTCGGCACATCGGCCTGGTGAAAAATCTGATAATTTCACATTTTCGGGTGTGATTACCAAAATAAATGGCTCGACAGCGCCCCCTAGAACCATGCCTAAACTACATCAAAGGACAACTCGGTGATCCGTTAGACCGACAGCTCTGAAAAAGGGTATGCATATAAAGCAGACCCAGACGCACAAAAAAGTCAGAGCGAGTGATATCTTAACGCCAACAGGTTGAGACCTATGACTTTATGAAGGAAAAAAGTGAGACACTGTCACATTTTTCAGCAGGGTTTATACTTTTGTGAACTCGTCCTACAGCTTTTATCCGATTTGCTTCAAACGTGGTATGTAACAGCTCAAGACAAGGGACATTTAAAGTTATCAAAAGTTTTTTAATCGGACGAACTATATGATGGGGCAGGACTTAAAACCTTTCATTCCACATTTCGCCACAAAACCAAAAATGCTTAAACTTCATCAAAGACTAATTTGCGGTACGTTTCACCTAGTACTAAAAAAAAATCTGCTCACACCTGTATCAACCCCAGACGTACAGAAACTTTAAAGACACGTATACCCTAAACCCAACAGGAAGGGACCTGAGACTTCGTAGTTGTAAGGGTCGACCTTTTTTGCAAGGTTGCTGATGCAGTTCATCAAAGAGCTATTCGTAGTACGTCACACTTAAACCTACCAAACTTGACAGGCATGTGTAGCACCCCGACACTGACAAAATTGTAATCACAACCCATGTCCTAAACTCAACAGAAAAATTATCTACAGCCTTTTTAAATGTAACATTCACAGTTCTTAAAAGTCCCACCATAATTACCAACAATAAATACAGTAGTGTAGTACCTTTTTCCAACATCTACGTTTATAAACTTTGAGAAGGCTTTGCACATTTCCAACAGCAGTGGTGTCCTACCTACGGCCTGGGGGCCATTTGCGGGCCATCTCGGATTTTTGTGGGGCCCGCAAAAATATATCAATATATCCTTTGACACGGCTTAGCACTTTCGACAGCAGTGATGTTCAACCTCTGCCCCAGGGGCCATTTGCAGCCGGTCCTCCCATTTTGTGCGGCCGGACATTTTTCCAACATTTGCATGGGTCATACATTTGAACTTATCCAGCAGCAGTGGTGTCCAACCTATGGCCTGGGGGCCATTTGCAGGTCATCCCCCATTTTTGTGGGGCCAGCATTTTCTCAATATAACCTTTGATGCGGTTTTACACTTCTCTGACAGCAGTGGCGTCCAAACTACGGCCCAGGGGCCATTTGCCGCCCATCCTCCCATTTTGTGCAGCCGAACCTCTTTCGAATATTTGCATGGGTCATACTTTTTCACTTGTCCTACAGCTTGGTGTCCAAACTACAGCCTGGGGACCATTTGCGGTCCTTACTTCATTGTGCCACTACTCCAACCTGCCAGGACCTCAAACTGCCAGTACTCCAACAGGGCCAGCCCTGATTATAGATGCTCGTAGCTCTAGTTCTTTTTTGTTTTTTCTCAGTATGTTGCTGACTGGCTATTCCCCTTAAAATACTGGCATTGTATTTTCCCATTGTTGCGTCCACACTAGTAGCCAGCTGTAGCTTTCACCCTACAATCTCAAAAACATGGGGAAAAAATGTGTTTCTTGATTGGTCGTTTTTAAAATGAGGAATTAAAACAAAAACAGGACTTTTGTCCTGAATGTGTAGACAAAAACAAACAACACAATATGAGAGGAACGATGGTAAAAGGACTGATAACTTTGCATTCCTTGCAGCTCTGGCTGACTATATGAACAAAATATTTTATTTGCTCTATTCTTATATTACAAAACAAAATACATTCCATATGATGGCTGTGATCGAACAGAGTTTTAACTAAAGAATTCTGATGCAAATAATAATTTTCCTAGTCGGCCTAATCAACTTTAATAATTAGGTACTACATTACAAAAAATTTTTTAGTTTTGTTTTTTTGTCCTGTTCAGCTGTTATGTCAAGCAGAAGGGAGGATCTGTATCCCTTTTATGCCGGAAAAGTTTTACTGCGTCACAGTGGAGTTTTTAAGATGCCGCTGTGGTTTCCTAGCATTATAATTTATGTTTATTGAGAATTTGAATCGATCAGTTGAACAGAACAAAGTTTCTAGAGGGGAGAGAGAAACGACAAAAGATGAGAAAACAGGATGAGAAAAGTAAATCATTACATGTCTACAACAATGTGGCACGGTGACCGAATGGTTAAAGCGTCATCCTCACAGTTCTGAGGACCCGGGTTCAATCCCCGGCCCTGCCTGTGTGGAGTTTGCATGTTCTCCCCATGCCTGTGTGGGTTTATTGTCATGAACATACATGCATGGACACAAAATTTGTTCTCTGCATTTTACCCATCACAGTGAACCCCCATTTTTGTGGGGCCAGCATTTTCTCAATATAACCTTTGATGCGGTTTTACACTTCTCTGACAGAAGTGGCGTCCAAACTACGGCCCAGGGGCCATTTGCAGCCCGTCCTCCCATTTTGTGCGGCCGGACCTCTTTCGAATATTTGCATGGGTCGTACTTTTCCACTTGTCCTACAGCTTGGTGTCCAAACTACAGCCTGGGGGCCATTTGCGGTCCTTACTTCATTGTGCCAGTACTCCAACCTGCCAGGACCTCAAACTGCCAGTACTCCAACGGGGCCAGGCACAATTATAGGTCTTGAACCTAGGTCCCCCACGGTGGCAGGCGATGATCTTAACCATTGGGCCACGGCTTCCCAGGGAAGGACAGGACAAGATAGAACAGGACAAGGACAGGAGAAGAAGCAGGCAGGACAAGGGTCGTGAACCCGGCTGTAAAACTGAAGTGTGGTGGGATTGACTATGTAAATTATAAAAGTCTATAGGACGAGAGTGTGAGTGAGGGGGATACACAAGCAATTTGCATATTCATTAGTTATTTGTCGCAGTGTTGCTTTCTTAAATCCAAGGTCACCGCAACAGTCTACCAGAATGTTTTAGAGGACTTCATGATTTGAAGATCTGTATGGAGATGCAGATGTCATCTTCCAGCAGGACCTGGCCCCTTCCCATACCGCCAGAAGCACCAAAACCTGGTTTGATGCCCATCCCATCACAGTGCTTGACGGGCTAGCCAACTCGTCAGATCTAAACCCCACTGAGAATCTATGGGGTATTATCAAGAGGAAAATGAGGGGCACCAGACCCAAAAACAAAGAAGAAATGACAGCAAGCATCAAGGAAATCTGGGCTTCCATAACTCCAAGGCAATGCCTCAGGCTGATTGCCTCAATGCCACGGCGCATCGAGGCAGTGATGAAAGCAACGGAATTCCCAATCCAGTATTAAAGATTAACGTATTGTTTTGAAACTACCATATTTTAATTGATTGAATGTGACCCTAATTTCTTTCTTTTTTTCTACAAAAACTGAGACGGAAGTGATTTCTTCACAGTATTCTAATTTTTTGAGTTCATGATTACACGGGTTTTATGAGCTGGAAGCCCAAATTATGTAAAAATAAACAAATAGATACTTGAAATTGTTTAAATTGTGAACCCTGAATCTAAAATTTATGAAAGTTTCACATTTTGAATGGAGTGATGGAAATAAACTTTTTCATGATATAAATTTTTTTTTGAAAGGGTCTCTATACAGGCCATACCACAAGATGCAAACCACAAAATCAGCAAAAAGAATCGGAAGGCCAGATTGGATTTTGCAAAGAAGTACAGATATGAGCCACAAAGGTTTTAGAAGTTTTCTAGACTGATGAGATCAAGATGAACCTCTACCAAAGTGATGGAAAGACCAAAGTATGGAGAAAGAAAGGATCTGCTTATGATCCAAAACACACAAGCTCATCTGTGAAGCATGTTGGAGGTAATGTCATGGCTCGGGCTTGCTTGGCTGCTTCTGGAACGTGCTCACTAGTCTTTATTGATGATGTAACTCAGGATGGTAGCAGCAGAATGAATTCTGAATTCTACAAAACCATTTCGTCTGGCAATTTACAGAAAAATTCATCCAAACTAATGGGGAGAAGCTTCATCATGCAACAAGAAAATTACCCAAAACACACTGCCAACACAACAAAGGACTTAATCAGGGGGGGAAATTGGAAGGTGTTAGAGTGGCCAAGTCTATCACCGGACCTTAACCCAATAGAGTATGCGGTTTACCTCCTGAAGAGGAGACTGAAGGGAGAAACCCCCAGAAATAAACAAGATCTAAAGAGGCTGCAGTAAAGGCCTGGAAAAGCATTTCAAATGAAGAATGCAACAGTCTGGTGAAGGAAATGGGTCGCAGGCTTGATGCAGTTATTGCAAGTAAGGGTTATGCCACCAAATATTAAATGTTATTCACTTTAAGTTAATTGAATAATGTCTGATCCAGTACTTTTGCTCACTTGAAAAGTGATTGTCTTAAAAAAAATGTGCTCTGTCCTGAGTTGTTTAACACATCTAGATGTAAATACCATGAAATAAAAGCTGGAATTCTGAACCTTTGTCTCATATTCATCTTTTGATCTAAAACCCAAATGTCTTCAGAATACAACAAAAACAAAGGAATTGACCATGCCATTCCAATACTTTTGGAGGGGACTGTATGTCATCGGTCAACATATTTTGATTACGTCAGGTTCGCATTGGGAAGGTCCATCCAACCTTTCAATTCACGCTGCAGTTGCATCACAAGATCTCAGATTTATTTGGATTTCTATGCACACTTGGAGTAGGCCAGATCCCAAACTGAGTATGTGTCATGTGTTTCTTTTTACTGTTCTGTTTGTCATCCCGGTGAAAACAATGTCACAGTTGATGTGAGCATGCAATGAATTAAAAAAACAATTCTCCACGAATTGTTTATTTTTTGTCTTTTCTTGCAGACGAAAAAATTAGGGATCTGAACCAGGTGCAGGAGAATATGCCATTACCCCAACTCACTTTATGCAATGAAAAAGTGTGCTACAGTGATTCCAGACCAGTGGAGGGGAGCACTGGCACACAGGAGCTACCTGCTTTCTTCAGTTTAGCTGCTCTTGCTGAAGTGGCGGCCATGGAAAACATTCACAGGTAGGGAGGATCAGTGCAATTTCAGTCGCCTGATTGTTCAAACCCCAAAGAATTATGTGATTGTAATTGTAAAAATAACTTTGAAAGGAGATGTAAAAATAAACTGAGAAAATGTGGCTGCACAAATGTGCAGACCCTCTTATATTAGGGATGTGGCTGTGTCACGTGCCATTTCGTTTGCAGTTTACCCTATATTGCCAAAGGTATTTGCTCACCTGCTGTGTGCTCAATGACTGTTATTATGTTTTGTAAATTAGTGACATCTAGTGATGGATTTGGGCGGCACGGTGGCCGACTGGTTAGAGCGTCAGCCTCACAGTTCAATCCCCGGCCCCGCCTGTGTGGAGTTTGCATGTTCTCCTCGTGCCTGCGTGGGTTTTCTCCGGGCAGTCCGGTTTCCTCCCACATCCCAAAAACATGCATTAATTGGAGACTCTAAAATTGCCCATAGGTGTGACTGAGAGTGCGACTGGTTGTTTGTTTGTATGTACCCTGTGATTGGCTGGCAACCATTTCAGGGTGTACCCCGCCTCCTGCCCGATGACAGCTGGGATAGGCTCCAGCACGCCCGCGACCCTAGTGAGGAGAAGCGGCTCAGAAAATGGATGGATGGATAGTGATGGATTTGATATACTACATTAGAGTCCAACTGGAAGTGGTTAAAACCAGAAGTCAGCTTCCAGAGATCGTTTTTCTTCATGTCATTTCAATGATCAACCATCCTGGTTTTACGTGGCATTGTCTGTATATTTTGAATATATTTTAAGTTAATGATTGGTCTCGGATATTTTGAAAGAATTTCATAGCTTAATCGCTATAATGCTCTTAGCTTAAAATGACGGGAACGCATGATGAAGCAGACAAAATTTACACAGAACTGTCAAGTAAAAAAACAACTTTATTGAAATATATGCTGTTTGAGCTTGAGAGTCAGTATATTTGTAAAAATGTATTTTCTGTTTGCTTGTAGTTTCACAAAAAAAGAAAGAAAATGACAAACAATGATACATTAAACCTGTGGACACAATTTCGGTCTCCAGTGCCATATCTTTCTCAAATATTGACGTTGACTGTTAGGTCCCATCCTCACTAACGAGAAATGGAAGACAGTCCACCTGCCTTGACTCACATATGATTTTGTGGTATCTCATTCTAAATGCATATCATTTAATATGATGTTGGTCGACCCCTTGCAGCTGTAACAGCTTCAACTCTTGTGGGAAGGCTTTCAACAAGGTTTAGGAGTGAGTTTGTGGGAATTTTTGCCCATTCTTCCCGGACCATATTTTTGAGGTCACACAGTGATGTTGGATGAGAAGGTTTGGCTCACCGTCCAATCGAAATCAACCCAAAGGTGTTCTATTGGGTGACTTTATGGGAATTTTTGCCCATTCTTCCAGGACCATATTTTTGAGGTCACACAGTGATGTTGGATGAGAAGAACTGTCTCACCATCCACTCAAAATCAACCCAAAGTTGTTCTATTGGGTCGAGAGCAGGACTCTGTGCAGGCAAGTCAAGTTCATTCATACCACATTCTCTCATCCAAATCTTTTTGAAGCTTGCTTTGTGCACTAATGCACAGACATGTTGCAACAGGAAGGGGTAATCCCCAAACTGTTTGACTGTCCAAAATCTCTTGGTATGCTGAAGCATTAAGAGTTCCTTTAACTGGAGCTCAGGGGCTAACATTTGTGACAACAGTTTGGATATGACCCTTTCCTGTTCCAACATGACTGTACATCAGTGCACAAATCAAGGTTCATAAAGACATGGATGAGTTTGATGTGGATTAACTTGACTGGCCTGCAAAATCCTGACCTCAACCTTGTACAAAACCTTTGCATGAATTAGAGCCACATCCCGAAAACATTTACAGTAGGTTAATTGAAGACTCGAAATTCCCCGTAGGTGTGAATGTGAGTGTGAATGGTTCTTTGTTTATGTGCCCTGTGATTGGCTGGCGACAAGTTGAGGGTGTCTCCCGCTTCTCTCTTGCAGTTATCTGGGTTAGGCTCCAGCATACCCGCGACCTTAGTGAGGATAAGCGGTGTAGAAAATGGATGGATGGATGGATGTATGGCTATTGAAAGGAAGAGATCCTGGCCCAAGTGGAGGAGTTCAAGTATCTCAGGGTCTTGTTCACGAGTGAGGGAGGAATGGAGCGGGAGATCGACAGGTGGATCGGTGCAGCATCTGCAGTGATTCGGACTCTGTATCAGTCTGTTATGGTGAAGGAGCTGAGCCAAAAGGCAAAGCTCTCAATTTACCGGTCGATCTACTTTCCTACCCTCACCAATTGTCACAAGCTGTGGATCGTGAACAAAACGACAAGATCACGGACACAAGCAGCCGAAATGAGTTTCCTCCGCAGAGTGTTCAGGCTCTCCCGATGCGGAGGAGCAGCAACTCGACTCTGAGCCCCTCCCGGATGACCGAGCTTCTCACCCTATCTCTAAGAGAGGAGCCAGGTGAGTTGGCTTGGGCATCTAGGAAGCCTCCCGGACGCCTCCCTGCTGAGGTTTTCCGGGCACGTCCCACTGGGAGGACCCTGGACGCTCTGGAGAGACTATGTCTGTTGGCTGCCCTGGGAAGAGTTGGATTAAGTGGCTGGAGAGAGGGAAGTCAGGGCTTTCCTGCTGAAGCTGCTGTCTCCACGACCCGACCTCGGATAAGCGGAAGTAAATGGATGGATGAATGGAAATATTGCAAGCATTTTCTTTCGTTACCAAACCTCTTTTTTCAGTAACTTGAAGTATAGGTGAACAAACTATTATCCTTGACTTCTCATTTGAAAACTAGTTATTCATCATTTTGTTCTGAATATACAGCGGCTGAAGTAAGTATTTAACACGTCACCAAGTATATTTCAATGAGTGCTATTGACAGGAAAATTTCACCAGATGTTGGGAACAACCTAAGTAATCCATACATGCAAAGAATGTAGAACAAATACGCTCAGAAATTAAGTTATGTGTAATAATGTGAAATGACACAGGGCAAAAGTATTAAACACGCCAACTGGTATTTATTTAATACTTTGTACAAAAGCCCTTGTTTGCAATGACAAGTTCAAGACGCCTCCTGTATGGAGAAACTAGGCACATGCATTCTCTGGTGTGATTTTGGCCCATTCCTCCACACAAGCCGTCTTCAAATCTTGAAGGTTTCGTGGGCTTCTTTTCTGGACCTTGAGTTTCAGTTCCATTCCATTTCATTTTCATCATCCTCGTAGGTGGCAGCAGATTTTTTTCAAGAATGTCTCGGTAGACTTGCCCATTCATACTTGCTTCAATAATGTGAAGTTCACCAGTACCAAAAGCAGCCCCACACCATCATGTTCCAACCTCCAAACTTCACTGTTGGTATGGTGTTTTTACGGTGATGTGGTGTGCATTATGGCATCCAAAGAGTTCAATTTTGCTCTCATCAGACCAGACTCTTGTCCAAATGTTGTTTAGCAAACTTTAAACGAGCGTTGACATGCTTTTTTTTTCCAGCAATGGGGTCTTGCGTGGTTAGTGTGCATACAGGCCATGACGGCGGAGCGCATTACTCACTGTTTTCTTTGTGACAACAGTACCTGCTAATTCCAGGTCTTTTTGAAGCTCTCCACAGATGGTCCTTGGCTCTTGGACAACTGTTCTGATTATTCTTTGCACTCCACTGTCAGAAATCTTGCGAGGAGCACCTGATCAAGGCAAATTTATTGTGGTATGATTGGCTTACGTATTATGGCCAACCATGCTCACTGGAACATTCAGAAGCTTAGATATGCGCCTGTAACCAATGCCATCATTATGTTTTACAACAATTACTTTGGGATGGTCTTGAGACAGCTCTTTGCTATTACCCATCATGAGATGTGTCTTGACTCACACCTGAAAGGGGACAATGCAATTTCATAAAACACATGAAATACACATGGTTAAAACAGCCAGAATTAGCCAGAAGGCTAGTTTTCATCTGTAGTCGCCTGGTCCCCATTCCCACCTTGGGAATGACACCTTTTTGTAGGCCAACAATTAGGACTGAACCAGCTGATATTCATTTGCACTGACAAGGGGGTGGACTGCTGTTTGATTATTGATAGATTTTAGGTGTTGTCTTGGCTTCCCATGCCTTTTTGCACCTCTCTTTCTTCATGTGTTCAATACTTTCTCCCTGTGTCATTTCACATGATAACACAACGTAATTTCTGATCTTATTTGTTCTACTTTCTTTGTATGTACAGAATGGATTACTTGCATTGTTCCCAACATCTGGTGAAAATTTGCACCTTTGGAAATATATTTAGTGAGAAAAATGGTGACATGTTTAAATACTTATTTCAGCTGCTGTATATTATGATCAGGCAATGAAACATTTATATGGTTTCACAGTCATAACTACGCTCTGAGGGAACCCGACCAGTCGAACAAGTAAACAACATAAACACAAAAGCACATCAATTAATAATTTGAAATTAGATACTGTTAAAACAAAAATAAAAATATATATATATTTATCCTCAAGCGACTGCTCTCAGATGAAAAAAGGATCGGGTGGATATAATAAAACCAAATACCAGTAATGTCAAACCCGCAGCCCGGGGGCTGCATCCGGCCCGCCACATAATTTTATGTGGCCGGCGAAAGCAAATCATTTGCGGAAATTTATATGATTCTTGCTAAAATCTGTACCAAAATTTCACATCGTAATATGTAATAAATAACATTGAGATATTGCAAACATGTTTTGTTGTTGTTGCCAAACCCCTTTTTACAGTAACTTGAACAATAGTTGAACAAACTGTTATCTGTACTTCTGATAAAACTAGTTCTCCATCATTTTGTTGTGTTTATATAATACTATGATCAGGCGATGAAACATTTCTGTGGTTTCAGGGTCATCATGGCCCTCTGAGGGAAACCATATCAACAATGTGGCTCACGACAACAATTAGTTTGACACCCCTTATGTAATAGGATAAAAATAATTCTTAATTATATAATGACTCTATAATTGTCATCATTAATAAATTATGGCTTCAGTATTTGTTCTTTTAACATATTTCTTGGGGAAATGGTTTGGCTTTGTTGTAGGTGTTCATCACTTAACCCTTAGGTGGCAGCAGTGCACTTAAAATGCCCAGTCTGCCGGAAATCAAGAAGAAGACGAAAAAGACAAAGAAGAAATGTGACGTCATATGGTGGTGATCTGTAAATAAAGTGCATAAATTAAGAAATACAAGGCAAGACAGATTCTTAAGAATAGCACACTCCGCAAACCCAACTGTCCGGAACAGCTCAGATAGCGAAGGCGGCCCACTGTGAAACTATTTGCGTGATAGCTCACACAATGATGCTAGCTCCTAAATGCCTAAACAAGTTCTGTGAACACGTTCCATCTCGTCTGTAATCGGTAAACTACTATCTTGTCCTCTTCCCATCCCATTCATGGCGCAAACACAAAAACAGAAGCGCTTCAACTGCCACCACGATCACTACGGGTCTGCAGCATCGTTTAGTTTACTTACAGGTGCGGCACAGAGTCGCGGCTCTTTTTAACGTGATACATGTATCGCATTTGAAAACGTGCTTCAGGTGATTTTAGATGATAACTTCGTCGTAACATCTTTTATACATATTTTGCAGAGTACTTTTGTTTCCAAATGACAGACATGTTGGTGGAAGTCTCGCGGAGTAGCAAAAAGTATAAAAAACAAAATTGGTGATCCCCATTTTCCATATCGAGGGTTAATAAAATATTGATCGAATCGAGCCTCACAATATATCACCCAGATCTAAGTGTTAGCACAAAACCTTCAAGCTTCTGCTAGAAAGCAAAAAAAAAAAAAAAGATCAAGAAAGGCCTACCCGAACAGATTAAATTTATTTGGGTGAAATTAGAGGCAGTTTAAATGGTGGCAGGTGTGAGTTTGAATGTGATTGGTTAATTCTGAACACAGGCCACATCCCGTTATAGGAGGGTTTGCACACTTGTAATAATGGTATCAGAGTTTTGGATTGATTTATCTTTAAATCACAAAACCAGGCATTTGAACAAGGGGTGCGTAGACCTTTTTCATTCAAACATTCAAATCAGCTTTGATGTAAATGAGCACATTTGACAATCTAAGATGGCTTTTTTTTTATAAGTGTTTGATATTCTGTGTATGAGTTACCAATGCGGGCTGGGGGTTTAACCCTGGAATTTTCTGCCTTCCAAGGTAGTAGCGGAGGCGTAACAGAGTCGGAATGTCGCCATCTGTGATCAGAGTGTGAAGTTTAGCATCGGAGACACATTACCTACACTCCTGTGTTGAAAGCAATTGCCACACCAACAAAGCAGTGCATCTAATCATCTTAACGAGGCAAAAGCTGTGTGACTGGGCACTTAAGACACAGCATTGCCCACTTTGGCAAATTCTGTCGAAAAGAGACATGAATAAATCCTGACTCTGTTATGCCTCTGATGTGGCTATGGGAATGCCGTTTAAAAGCTTTGTTTGATTTCATGTTTCGTTTCAGAGGCCAGAGAGGCTTGAAGAGAGAACTTGCCCAGACTCCTGTCCTCATCTCTTGTGCTGATCAGTGAAACTTTGTTCCTTTGGGGATATGTAAAATGTCTTTCTGAATTTCTCTTCCCCCCTTTAGATATTCTGTACCTCAGTGTGTTGGTAACATTAATAGGTTGTCAGTTTTATTTTAAAGTGGCCTTTATCAGGGTCATAACTTGCAATTTAAAAGAAAACATGAAATATGAACAGATTTTTTTTTCACCTTTTTAAGCCACACCATACCTGTAAGACGTTCTCTTCTGTTAAAAGGGGTGATCCCATCACTTCTAATTCTATTCGCTTTCACCTAAATTCCTGCTAACCAGTGTAAATGGTCACAATGGATATACAGTACTTTCTTTAGTTCTGGCCTATAATTCATATATACTGTATGATGTACATTAAATATGAAGAAACAATGGTTGAGCTTTTGAAATGTTACATTGTATATATGTCCTATAGTATGTGTACCTACTATACTATACATACTAAGACAGTATGTTGTCGCTAACAGTGGCGGAGCTAAACTTTTATCCCTGGGGTGGCCAGGGGGTGGCGAAGGCTATTCCAGGAGATCCACAGACTATGACAATTAATTTGTTTTTCGACCAATGAACAGCAATCCGAGACTCTAAATGTTGCAATGTACATGCTGAGCACACAGAAGTTGAGATTTGTGTGCATAATTTAAAGTTTATTAACAATGTTTACAACACAATGTACACACAAACAACTTCAACAACTGCAACAATTTTTCAATAATCACAGAGTAACCCACTCACAGTTATCCACTCACGCACTCACAGCTACTCACACTCTCTCTCACACACACACACTGCACATACACTCATAGATACTCACACACACACACTTTAACTACTTTAACGTTCCCTTCTCTTTAAAAAGTTATTTATCTTACCCCCCTGTCTTTTAATTTCTCAATGAACCCTATGAAAAAAATGTGCCACTTTTGTTACTCTTAGCATCACTTATAATTGCACAATGTTATCAAATCCCCACTTCAAGCCTAAAAAAATGTCAGGGGAAATAGACCACTGTAGATGTAAGTTTAATATTAAACTTTCAACTACTCAGTGGTTCCCAATTGGTTTTGCCTCAGGACCCAAAAGTTAACTTAGTCATTGTCGCAACCCAAATTTTGACATTCTTTCGCAACTTAATTTTATATCACACGAAAAACAGCCCAGTAATACAAAAGCCTTTATGCACTGTTGAAAAAAATGAAAACAGTATATATATATATATATATGTGTGTGTGTGTGTGTGTGTGTGTGTGTGTGTGTGCGCACACACACAAGCACAAACATGACAAGCATTATTCACTTTTTATGATGTGAATAAAGAGGCAGACTTTTTTTGTGGCCAAATACTTAAATAAAAAGGTGGAATTCACTTGAATTAGAGGTAGGCTATACCTGTTTTAAACAAGCTAAACTGGTGACGCTGGTGACATTTCAGAAATCAAACTATGAAATATAAAGGCAGAATTCACTTGAATTACAGTTTTTATGCTTTTTAAACAAGTTCCACTTGTGACGCTCATTAACAGCACTTTTGTGATGCCCTCAACTCCTGACGTTTTCTTTGAAAGCACTCCACTAGTTTGTCTTAAGTGTTTTTAGCTAGCTTGTTGTGCAGTACATTATGCATGAAATAAGATGCTGCATAGAAGAGAAAAAAATGGAAAAGCAACACTTGACACTGTAGCGGTCTCAGTTTTAAACAAACATCATTATACCAACAGTTTAGAGATGTAACAAAGGGCAAAACGTGAAGGATAATCCCCCACCCTCCATCTTATACAGTGGGTATGGAAAGTATTCAGACCCCCTTAAATTTTTCACAATTTGTTATATTGCAGCCATTTACTAAAATCATCCATCCATCCATCCATTTTCTGAGCCGCTTCTCCTCACTAGGGTCGCGGGCGTGCTGGAGCCTATCCCAGCTGTCATCGGGCAGGAGGCGGGGTACACCCTGAACTGGTTGCCAGCCAATCACAGGGCACATAGGAACAAACAACCATTCGCACTCACAGTCATGCCTACGGGCAATTTAGAGTGTCCAATTCATGCATGTTTTTGGGATGTGGGAGGAAACCGGAGTGCCCGGAGAAAACCCACGCAGGCACGGTGAGAACATGCAAACTCCACACAGGCGGGGCCGGGGATTGAACCCGGGTCCTCAGAACTGTGAGGCTGACGCTCTAACCAGTCGGCCACCGTGCCGCTTACTAAAATCATTTAAGTTCATTTTTTTCCCCAATGTACAAACAGCACCCCATAGTGACAGAAAAAAACGGATGATTAGAAGAAATGGACAGCACCTGAGTTAAATGTGTCACAGCAAAGGGTCTGAATACTTATGGCTGTGATATTTCAGTTTTTCTTTTTTAATAAATCAGCAAAAATTTCAACAATTACGTTTTTCCTCGGCGGCACGGTGGACGACTGGTTAGAGCGGCAGCCTCACAGTTCTGAGGACCGGGGTTCAATCCTCCGCCCCGTTTGCATGTTCTCCCCGTGCCTGCGTGGGTTTTCTCCGGGCACTCCAGTTTCCTCCCACATCCCAAAAACATGCATGAATTGGACACTCTAAATTGCCCGTAGGTGTGAATGTGAGTGCGAATGGTTGTTTGTTTGTATGTGCCCTGCAATTGGCTGGCAACCAGTTCAGGGTGTACCCCGCCTCCTGCCCGATGATAGCTGGGATAGGCTCCAGCACGCCCGCGACCCTATTGAGGAGAAGCGGCTCAGAAAATGGATGGATGGATGGATATTTTTTCTCTGTCAATATGGGGTGTTGTGTGTACATTAATGAGGAAACAAATTAACTTAAATGATTTTAACAAATGGCTGCAATATATCAAAGAGTGAGAAATTTAAGGGGGTCTGAAAACTTTCCATACCCACTGTATTTCATTTTAGCCAACAGAGTTTTAAACAGCTAGCTGGCCAATTGTCTGTTAATTTCGTTTCTCTAAAATCATTGGAGAAATACATAAATATAAGCAGCAACCCGAATTAAATGTACACGTTAATGTGGAGTGGCTGTTGGAAGCTGACACTGGTCATCTGTAGACGCCATGAGATGTAACTTGTCCATGTGCCCCTGTTTGTGTTTGCCAGCGGCCGAGAGAGACTGGCACACTGCACTGGCTCCTTATTAAAACACTGCATGTGCTGGGTGATGTTTTCGCTTTTACCGCCATGAGAAGCAACTTAATGTTAACTTTAGCTTCATACAATAGGTGTTTAGCAAAACGATCTCCTCTCTGAACACAAAAGTGATTTTAAACAGTGACTCATTAGGACACCACCATAAAACTTATTTTAGAATGATGTCGTAGACTGGCTCTGGGGAAAATCATCTTCTGTGGCTATTATTCTTCATTTCTTAATAAATGTGGATTACAACTCTTTGTGGTACATAGCGCCAACTACTGTACAGGAGGGACTTAGCAGTCAAAAGACGTCACTGATTTCAAAATGCAAACGGCTCCTTTCGACAAGACATGCGGTGCCGTGATAGGTCAATCATCTGGGGGGGGGGGGCACCTAGGGTGTCCAATCAGATTTCAGGGGGGTCCAGTGCTACCCCGGTCTCCCCTCTGGCTTCCACCTCTGGTCGCGAGAAACATAAGACTGAATGTTTTAAAGAGTAGAGGTTTATAGCCCATACCCCTGTGCATTGAACAAGAGTTAATAGTTGGTGTTTTCCCCTCCTCTGTCTGTGGTTCATTGTCCCTGTCAGTGAGGTACAGGCCAGTGTCAAAATTAACTTCTTGTGAAAGTGATATTATAGCCTTAATGCTCCTGTTCACACCCGCATTCACCAATGCATTAACCATTTGCTTGCTTAGGGACATATTCTTCTGTGTGTTGAAGTCAGAAAAGGCGCAAAGCTCCACGGTTCGCTTGCCACGTAGATTCTTCCATCCACTTGTAGGTAATATACGCACCCTCGTGCCAATTACGTACTCCCTGGAATGTGGAGGTTCACTGTCAAATCGGGACATGCGCATAGTCAGCTGTCGACTTAAGCACCTTTCTTTCTCTGCACTCTGGAGGCTGTAAGTACAACGCCCCATGAAGGTAAAACCTCATATTGCACTTGAAGTTTGGAGGCAGTTACAATACACACCATACTACATGGAGGAGATTCCCGGAAAAATATCAAAACATATTCAAACTACCACTGAAAGGAAGTTTTCTTCTTTTTTAACCACCAACATTCATTCATTCATTCATCTTCCGTTCCGCTTATCCTAATTAGGGTCGTGGGCGTGCTGGAGCCTATCCCAGCTATCTTCGGGCGAGAGGCGGGGTACACCCTGAACTGGTCGCCAGCCAATCGCAGGGCCCATATAAACAAACAACCATTCACACTCACATTCACACCTACGGGCAATTTATAGAGTTTTAAATTAACCTACCATCTACCCTGAATGTTTTTGGGATGTGGGAGGAAACTGGAGTGCCTGGAGAAAGCCCACGCAAGCACGGGGAGAACATGCAAACTCCGCACAGGCGGCGCCGGGATTTGAACCCCGTTCCTCAGAACTGTGAGGCAGATGTGCTAACCAGTCGGTCACCATGCCGCCCACCAACATTCACTTAAATGTTATTTATGAGATAAGTCACTTTGTATGACAACAGGATGGCCACACAAATCCTGTGGGAACGGCAGCACAATACGCTAAAGGCTTGTCAATCGGCATTTCTAGTTCACAGTTTTACATCAGCTAAAGCAGGGGTGTCAAACTCATTTTTGTCACGGGCCACATCGCAGTTATGGTTCCACTTGGAGAGCCGTTATGGCTGCAAACTCATATGAATGTAGGATTGCCTCATATTATTACATATACACAAATTAATGGCTTATTACTTTTGAAATCAAAAGCCAGTAAAAACTGTTCAACTACAGTATGAATCAATTTTATTTTAAAAGTGGGGTCGGTGCTTGCAATATCTCAATATTTTTAAAAGTGAACCCAATTTGGAATTTTGGTATTTTAGCAAGGAACACAAAGTCGATGCACACTCTCGCGGGCCACATAAAATGACGTGGCGGGCCAGATCTGGCCCCCGGGCCACCAGTTTGACCTCCTGTTAAAGGGAGGACACGGTCATCACATAATGTATGTTTTATCGAATATACTGTACAGTAACAATTTGTTACATCCTCCCCTTTTCCTCTCTGTGCCGCATTAAGGTTCTCCTGCTGATGCACTTAACCGGTTTAGCACATGTTCTCCTCCCGCAGTAACATTTTGATTTTTTACATTATCAAGTAAAGAAATTCAAAACATGCAATAATATGCCAGTGAGGGCATATCACAGGCGCCAATGCGTTCAGTCATGATCACAGTATTGCTTATGAATGAAGCTTTGGACACGCCATAACTTCCATATCTGCTATGGAGATTGATTTTAGATTTGGAGTGTGACATGTTTTCCATGTGGATTTCAATGGCATGTATCAGGGGAACTCCACATTCCATGAATTATATCATCCCTCCGACTTCAATGAGTAACACATTTCAAGCCGGTACGCGCAAACAAGCCGAGTACGCACAGGGGTGTGGCAGAAGTTAATGCGGGAGAATTGAGGGCGTATAAGCCAGGCACATAAACTTAAGCTGGTACACACATAAAGACAATTGGGCTGTTTTTGTCCTGATGCAGCCCCTTTCTGGCCAAGCATGTCAAAACAGCAGCCAATCTTATGTCTTATAAGATTATCCTATAGGATTGTCCTTAGGTATAAGGTGTGTTAAGACTGGACTTGGATTGGATTTTTGACCTTGCCTCTTTGCCTCACGTTTTTTGGATACTGTTGCCTTTTCGGATTGCCTGCCTGTGTACCGACCTTTGCTCATATATTAAACCTCTCTTTTTTGAAACTGTCCATCTGTTTTGGAGTCGTGCATTTTGGGTCCTTTCCTCTGTTCCGTTCATGACAGAACGAACTGGCCATAACATGGACCCAGCAGACTCAGACCCGGTGCGTAAAGCCCTTCAAGCGCAGGGTCAACACATCACAAAGCAGGATGAGGAGCTTGCTGCCCTCTGCCTTCATCTAAAGGGACTGTCAGAGCATCAGGACACTACAATGAGACAGGTGGCCTCACGGTTTGAAGTTCTAATAAATATGGTTCAGAAGAAAGAACCAGCTGGCACAGCACCCGATGCCTCCACTGTACCACCGTTTCCATGTGAAGCAGTCACCATGCAGCCACCTGCCACCTCCGCTGCTGTCTGCCCACAGCTCTCTCGACCGGAGAGGTTCTCTGGAGATTCTGGAAACATTAAGCCATTTATCACACAGTGCAAACTCCACTTTGAGCTGCAGGCAGCTGCCTTCCCCACCGAGCGGGCAAAGATGTCATTTCCCACCTGACTGGTCGTGCGGAGGCGTGGGCTATTGCTGAATGGAGCCACAATTCCGCCACGTGTCATTCTTGGGCTTCTTTCGTAAAGACTATGGAGCAAATTTTTCAGTATTCCACACCAGATCGTGAGGTGGCTCGCTCCCTTGTCACCTTACAACAAGGCAAGCGCAGGGTGTCAGATTACACGATTGAGTTTCGCATTCTAGCAGCTGAGAGTCAGTGGAACAACAGGGCACTACTCGATAAATTTTTTCAAGCACTATCCCCCGCCGTCAAGGTTCATTTGGTCCCACTAGACCTGCAGACCGACTTGGACACTCTCAGCGCTCTCGCCGTGAAGATCGACAAAAGACTTTTGGATCGCGAGCTGGACGAAAATCGGCGGAAGGATTCGTCACCGCGCACTTGGAGGACGAGCCTCGGTAACCAGCCAAACCAAGGCAGATCCCCTGTTGCCGGTCTCAATCCACTGGCTAGCGTTACCAGGGATGAACCCATGCAACTGGGCAGGTTCCGTCTCTCCCCTGAGGAACGTCAACGCCGGCTGAGGGAAGGGCAGTGCTTCTACTGCGGGCAGTTGTGTCGGAGGGATGTTATGTCAAGGTTGCCGGTGCTGGTACCAAGGGTACGGGAGCGGTGAGTCTAAATTTCATTAAGGAAGACCCTACCCGGGTTCTTCCTAAAGTGACACTATGCTCTCCTGATCAAGAGATTCATACACCTGTATTGATTGACTCTGGTTTTGTCGGAGATTGACTCAACTCCCTCCTCGTTAGACGTATGCACCTTAGAACCTTTCAAGTAAGGCGCCACCGCAACACTTATGCCGCAGATGGTAGTTTTAGGGGCAAGATCACTCACCGCACCCAAACACTCACATTGACATTTCCTGATTCTCACTCGGAACGCATTGGTTTTCATGTTTTTGACGCCATGAATTATGACCTTATTTTAGGGAACCCATGGTTGAAACTACATAACCCTCACATTGACTGGTCCTCTGGGCATGTTATGTCATGGGGCAGCAATTGCACCCAGAACTGTTTCAAGCCTCCATGTAATGTTCAGGGATATGTTTCTAATGAAATTCCAAAGGATCCTGACTTATCTCAAGTGCCCACCTGTTACTATGACATTGGAGACGTTTCTTCCAAATCCAAAGCCAAATCGCTTCCACCCCACAGACCTTATGACTGTGCAGTTGACTTGCTGCCTGGAACCACACCTCCACGGGGGAGGTTGTTCTCTCTTTCAGGGTCGGAACACAAGGCCATGAAGGAGTATGTGAAAGCATCCCTGGCAGCCGGGATCATTTGCCCATCTTCATCCCCTGTGGGAGCAGGATTTTTCTTTGTGGACAAAAAGGACTAGACCCTGTGACCCTGTATCGATTACCGGGGTCTCAACGAGATAACAGTGAAATACCCTCTTCCTCTTATCTCCACCGCCTTTGAGTTCCTGGAGGGAGCCAAGGTTTTCACCAAACTGGATTTAAGAAATGCGTATCATCTAGTCAGGATAAGGGAGGGGGGTGAATGGAAAACAGCATTCAACACACCAACGGGAGATTATGAGTATTTGGTAATGCCTTTTGGACTCGCTAACGCTCCAGCTATTTTCCAAAACTTTGTCAATGATGTCTTGCGTGACATGTTGAATGTGTATGTTTTTGCCTATTTGACGGTATTTTGATATACTCCCCGGATGAGGAGACTCACATTATTCATGTCCGCTCTGTGTTGCAGCGGTTACTGCAGAATGAACTTTATGTCAAGGCTGAGAAATGTGAGTTCCACAAGGCGTCCGTTTCTTTTCTGGGTTTCGTGCTGGCTCAAGGTAAAGTCAAAATGGACCCTTGTAAAGTCGATGCCGTGATTAATTGGCCCACTCCCACGTCACGCAAGGATGTACAAAGGTTCTTAGGGTTCGCAAATTTTTACAGAAAATTCATTAGAAATTTCAGTTCTATAACCTCGCCATTGCATGATCTTACCTCGCCACACAGACCATTTGTGTGGAACCGGTTTGTCAGTCAGCGTTACAGAAACTGAAATCGAGCTTTACCTCCGCTCCCATCCTCACTTTGCCAGATCTCAACCAGTTGGAGAAGTCGATGCGTCTAATGCCGGAATAGGAGCAGTGCTCTCCCAGAAATGTCTCAAGGATGGTAAGTTACATCCTTGTAACTCTCTATCTCTCTAAAAAACTGACTGCAGCCGAGAGAAATTATGACATAGGTGACCATGAACTGCTGGCGGTCAAGGTGGCTTTGGTGGAGTGGAGGCACTGGCTGGAGGGGGCACAGACTCCGTTTTTAGTTTGGACCGATCACAAGAACCTCAAGTATCTTAAATCTGCTAAAGGATTAAATGCAAGGCAGGCTAGATGGGCTCTATTTTTCTCAAGATTTAATTTCATGTTATCCTACCGACCTGGTTCTGAAAATGGTAAGCCAGATGCTTTGTCACGTATTTTCTGCGACAAGAATTCTTTGTCCGACCCTAACACTATTTTGCCCAAGTCATGTTTTGTTTCTGCTTTTGTTTGGTACGTTGAAACTGTGGTAAAAGAGGCTCTGAATAACACTCTTAGCCCTGAAGATTGCCCTGAGGACAGGCTTTTTGTGGTCCCGACCTTAAGGGGAAGCGTCATCCACTGGGCTCACACTAACCGGACTGTATGTCACCGCGGCTTTGCCAAAACGCTATCTGTGGTCGAACAGCGCTTTTGGTGGCGTAATGTTAGGAGGGATGTTATCAATTACGTCAATGCTTGCCAGGTATGTGCTGCTCACAAGCCCTCTCGTCAACGTCCTTCGGGGGAATTGCGACCCCTGCCAATACCACAACGTCCTTGGTCAGACATCTCCGTAGACTTTGTGATGGGATTACCGGCCTCTAAAGGAAATACTACCCTTCTCACAGTTGTTGACAGGTTCTCTAAGATGGCACACTTCATTGCACTTCCGAAACTCCCCTCACCTAAAGACACTGCTGAGTTGATGATTAACCATGTATTCAAGTTTCATGGTTTTCCCAAGAATGTGGTATTGGATAGGGGCCCCCAATTCATTTCACGATTTTTGAAAGAGTTTTGCAGTCTAATAGGTGCTACAGTCAGTCTGTCAACTGGGTTTCATCCTGAAACCAACAGACAAACCGAGAGGCTGAACCAGGACCTGGAGACTGGGCTCCGATGTCTCCCTTCACAGGAGCCACAATCCTGGTCTCAGAAACTGGTTTGGGTCGAGTTCTCTCACAACTCTCTCCCCTCTGCATCCACTGGTCTATCGCCTTTTCACATTGTGCATGGTTACCAACCATCTCTGTTTCCTGCCATAGCCCCAGAATCCACGGTTCCAGCTGTATTGACCTTGGTGAGACGCTGCAGGAGGACCTTGGAGCGAGCCCGCCAGATGCAGCTCCACAAGGACGGTCCTACAAAACCGGAGCTGACCGTAGGAGGACACCGGCTCAGAACTACAAAGTGGGTCAACGAGTGTGGCTCTCCACCAAGCATATTCCACTCCGGGTGGAGTCCAGGAAGCTCGCTCCCAGGTTCGTTGGGCCCTTCCCCATCACAAAGGTCATCAACCCTGTCACCATGAAGCTTAGGCTCCCAAGCTCGCCCGGGAGTCGCTTCTGGTCCCGCCTTCCAGGCCCCTTCCTCCCCCCCGGTTCGTGGATGGGGGCCCTGTCTTCACGGTGAGGCGGCTGTTGTCGTCTCGTCTCGTCGGAGGGGGTTTCAATATCTGGTGGACTGGGAGGGCTACGAGCCTGAGGAACGTTCATGGGTGCCGTCTGGGTTTATCGTGGATGACTCACTCATTTGGGACTTCCATGTTGCGCATCCTGGAGCTCCGGGCCCGTCTGGGGCCAGCCGTTAAGAGGGGTGGGGGTGCGGGGTGGAGGGTACTGTCATGGGTGTGTTTTCTGGTTGTTGTTTTCCCCCTGTCTCATACACACCTGCTCCTGAGAGCATCTTCCCCACCTGTGCCTCGTTTACCCTAATTACCCCATGCATTTAACCTCCTGTCTCATTCTTTCTGGTTGCCAGTTCGTTGTATCTTGTTGTCACGTTCCAGCATTCCTTGTTTCCAGGTCACCGACTCATAGTAAGACTCGACCCTGTTCTGATTTTTGACCTTTCCTCTTTGCCTCACGTTTTTTGGATACTGTTGCCTTTTCGGATTGCCTGCCTGTGTACCGACTATATACTATATAATATACTGCTCGTATATTAAACCGCTCTGTTTTTAAACTGTCCATCTGTATTGGAGTCATGCATTTTGGGTCCTGTCCTCTGTTTCGTTCATGACAAATGAAGCCTTTAGGGAAAAGAACACCCTGCCAACAATTAAGCATGGTGGAGGAACCATAATGCTGTGCGGCTGATTTTCTGCATCTGGTACTGGTGGCCTTGGCTGTATCACAGGTATCATGACATCAGAAAATTATCAAGAGATTTTAGAGTGAAATTTCTTATCCAGTGTAAAAAAAAAACTTTGTTTGAGGCAAAGATTATGGGTCTTCCAGCAGGACAAAGACCCAAAGCACACATCCAAAAGCACACAGAAATGGTTGAAAAGGGAAAAATGGACTGTTTTAAAATGGTCAGCAATGAGTCCTGATCTCAATCCAATTGAAAATCTTTGGGGGGAGCTCAAATCTGCCATTGAGGAAAAGAACAAGAGCTTAAATGAATTGCAAAAGAAGAGTGGGAGAAAATACCACCTGAGAAGTGCAAAAAGCTATGAGCTACATATAAGAAATATTTGGTTGTCATCGCTGCCAAAGGTTGTGCAACCAAATATTTAGGAGGGGTGCCAATATTGCTGCACATGCTGTTTTCTGTTTTTTTTTCCCTTTGAAATTAAAATATCAAAGTTTAAAAAAATGTCTTAATTAAATTACTTTGGACTTAAAAATTAATTTAAAAATGCCGATGATATAAGTTTGGTACATTTACATTTATTTCCGAAGGTATTATACAGGTTATGCAAAAAATGAAGGGGTGCCAATAAAGGTGAGCAGGACTGTACAACCCAAACTCGTGTGTGTGTGTGGGGGGGGGGGGGGGGGGGGGGGGAGCCGTCAGCCGAGTCATGATGCCGAGAATCGTGACGTTAAACGGAATGTGGCCAATCAAAAAAGCGTCCTATACTGACGAACATGACGCGACCGTAAATGAAAACAAACGTTTTACCCAATGTCGTTTTTTGGATAAAAGTAGGTTCCCCAGACAGCATGAAGTATTTGCCAAAGCAAGTCTTTTTATTTATCTACACCATTTCCTTCAGGATCATTCGGCAAAGGTCGGCACATATCCGAAGTGTCTACTCATCTTCGTTTTTCCGAGAACACGTGTGATCATGTGAGATGTTGAGATCGATGGTGGAATAGAATCTTTGTGTGTGGTGTTCTGTGTTGAGCTTATCAGAACACACCACACACAATACGACCAAAACTGTTAAATGCCTGATTTTTCTTTTCTTTTTTATCTTTGTGTGGGGTATATCCCAGATTAAAATTTTTTTTTTTTAACTTTTAAGATTGGAAAAATCTTAATGTGTGTACCAGGCTTTACACATGAATAGGAGAGTAGCCCTTCGTCCATTGCAGTCTTGGATTTGGTTTTAGAATTTTTGAATGGTAAAATCCAGATTTCGTCAAAACGTAAGTGGACATTTTCATATAATTTGATCAGTAACGGTAAAGCCATGTGCCACTGAATTTCCTTTTGAAAACCAATTCATTTTACTGGTATCAGTTTTTGAATTATTGGCAGTTGTTTCTATTAAAATGTCATAATTTTTTCGAAGAAAAAAATATTCTCAAGTAATATTTTTCAAACTTTTAATGCCAAAATGTCTTGACCGTTAGGTGTCCCGAATGAAGTTTCATGATTTGCAACATATTTTCTGGAGATCCTAATGATATTATTGGATATATAGCATTTTTTCTCCTATTTCTTAATATTCCTTTTGCATGAAAACTAACACAAATGCATCTTAGTGTCTTTAGAGTTCCTTTTTTTTGGTTCTTTTACAAATGGTCCTTCTTTGTCACTCAAGCTGTCTTTACCATTAATGCCACTGGAGAGAGCATCATATTGTTGCAATACACCAGAGGGATCTGTGAGCTGAAGGGCCAGGATGAGGCAGCCATTTTGCATTCAAACAATTGCAGACATCTTCTGAGAAATGAATGAATATGTATGAATTTGTGAGCGTGTAGGAACTTTTGCATGACTTTACCGTTATTACCATGACGTAAAGACGAGTATAATAAGTAGTTAGGATCATTTATGCACTTGTATCCACAGAGCTGGAAGGGCACACGTGTAAATTGTATAACTCACATGATTTTTCTGAAGATGTTTGTCTTTAGGCGGCACGGTGTCAGAATGGTTAGTACGTCTGCCTCACAGTTCTGAGGACCGGGGTTCAAATTCCGGCCCCGCCTGTGTGGAGTTTTCATGTTCTCCCCGTGCCTGCGTTGGTTTTCTCCGGGTACTCCGGTTTCCTCCCACATTCCAAAAACATGCATGGTAGGTTAATTGGCGACTCTAAATTGCCCATAGGTGTGAATGTAAGTGCGAATGGTTGTTTGTTTATATGTGCCCTGCGGTTGGCTGGCGACCAGTTCAGGGTGTACCCCACCTCTCGCCTGAAGATAGCTGGGATAGGTTCCAGCACGCCCGCGACCCTAGTGAGGATAAGTGATATGGAAAATGAATGAATGCATGTTTGTCTTTACCGTGATGCAACAATTGTATTTCAGTGGGCCACCACCATTTGCTCTGTCAGTAAGGGTTGCCTTTACTGAGAATGCCTAAATCATCAATAATGTTTTTTAAAGTAGGACTCTATAAGTGTGGTTGTTTCAGCATGGGAGACATTTACCCATATAAAACCAACGTACCATTCAAAAATTGCTAAATTAGATGCGTCTTCACCATTATTGATCAAATTATATGAAAATGACCCGTACACTTTAAAATCAAATCTATTAGATAAAAAGTTTAATATGATTGATGCTCATATTTATTTCTGTCTATAGACATAATGGTCTACACAGTATGTAGACAATAATTTTATTTATATTTTTTGTTTACTTTTGTCTCGTTTTCTGTCCCTACCATGATTCATCATTACATTCTGTCCTAACATATTGAACATGTATAATAGACCCTTTCCAAAAAAAAATTATATAATGGAAAAGTTTATTTATTTCCATAATTCCATTCAAAAAGTTAAACTTTCATAGATTATAGATTCAGGGCCCACAATTTAAACAATTTCAAGTATTTATTTGTTTCTTTATACATAATTTTGCCTTCCAGCTCATAAAACCCATGAAATCATGAATTCCAAAGAATTGAATACTGTAAAGAAATTATCATTTACTTGTCAGATTTTGTAGAAAAAAAAGATAAATTAGGGTCACAGTAAATCAATCAAAATATGGTACTTTCAAAACGATTTGTTAATCATCAATACTTGGTTGGGAATCCCTTAGCGCCACGGCATTGAGGCAATCAGTCTGTGGCATTGCCTGGGAGTTATGGAAGCCCAAATTTCCTTGATGCGTGCTGTCAGTTCTTCTTTGTTTTTGGGTCTGGTGCCACTCATTTTCCTCTTGATAATACTCCTTAGATTCTCAATGTGGTTTGTTGGCTGGCCAGTCAAGTACTGTGATGGCATGGGCATCAAACCAGATTTTGGTGCTTCTGGCGGTATGAGCATGGGCCTGGTCCTGATGAAATCTGCATCTCCATACAGATCCTCAGCAGAAGGAATCATTAAGTCCTCTAAAACATTCTGGTAGACTGTTGCAGTGACCTTGGATTTAAGAAAGCAGAGTTTACCAACACCTGCTCTGGACATTGCACCCCAAATCATGACTGAGTGTGGATATTTCACACTGGACCTCAAGCAATTTGGGTTCTGTTCTTCATCCGTCTTCCTCCAAACGCTTGGACCTTGATTCCCGAAAGAAAGGCACACCTTACTTTCATCGGAAAAGAGGACCTCGGACCACTGACCAACAGTCCAGTCCTTCTTCTCCTTGGCCCAGTTGAGACTCTTCCTACGTTGGCTCAGGCTCAGAAGTAGCTTGACCCGAGGAACCCGACAGTTGTAGCCCATCTCCCGGATACATCTGAATTGGGTGTTTTTTGAAGCTGTGACTCCCGCTTCATTCCACTCTTTCTGGATCTCTGCTAGATTCTTGAATCTTCTCTGTTTGATACGGTCATTTCTTTTACTGGTGAATCTTCTCCTGCCACATTTTGTCCTTCCACTAGACTTTTCATTGATATGCTTGGACACTGCACTCTGTGAACAGCCAGCCTCCTTAGCTATGAACTTTTGTAGCTTACCCATCCTATGGAGGGTATCAATGATGGTCTTCTGGCCTGTTGTCAAGTCTGCAGTCTTCCCCATATTGAACACAACTGAGACAATTGAACCAAACTGAAGCAATTTAATGACACCCGGGGAAACCTGTGCAGGTGCTTTGAGTTTAGTAGATGATTATTGTGTGACAGTTTAAAACATTTATGGCCTGAAAAATTTGGGCTGATTTCTTCACAGTATTCTAATTTTTTCAATTCCTGATTTTGTGGGTTTTAGGAGCTGGAAGCCCAAATTACGTAAAAATAAACAAATAAATACTTGAAATTGTTTAAATAGTGAGCCCTGAATTTATAATCTATGAAAGTTTAACTTTTGGAATGGAATTAAGGAAATAAACTTCTCCATGATTTTCAGATTTTTTTGGAAAGGTTCTGTACATTATATCAACTGAAGCTGAGACAAATCTAGAAATGCAACTAAGTGTTGAATTGTTGGCTTGCCAACAGTTGTTACAACCTCAGAGAATTCACAGCTAATTTCCTCACTTGCCTACGAGACTTTTTGCTAAGATTTTTAGAATGATATTTAATTGATCACGTTTTTTTTTTTATTCAGGCACATGCACACTTTTTTTATTGTAGTATTAACTAATAGAGTATAGTTATTTGTTAGGAACTTATTTTTCCAAGGTCAACTGTATTTAATTAGGATACAAACGGTGAATCTCGGTGATAATAAAGGTATGCATGTTTCGTTGCTTAGCAGTCAGGCATAGAAAATACGTCTACAAAAATGAGCTTGTCTTTTCCCCTGAAGTCTTTGACACTTGAGTTTTTCACCTCTTTGGAAATATGTGTCGTGCTTTTGGAAGTTTGATGAATAGAAAATGTCTTGGAAAAAATGAAGATTATTGGGGATTTTCTCCTAAATCAGGTATTCTTACATGGTTATATATTATTCATGTCAGCCCAAGACTGTAATGAGCAAGCACCATATCTGCAGCCCATAATATCGCAATTTCCAATGGGTGAATGGGTTCATCGTAATTTGTCTGTTTTTTAAATTCCGTTTTGACAAATAAAGCCATTCAATTTGACTCTATATTTTTTAAAATATGGAAGTTAAATTTGTAATGCATTTACACAGTCAAGTCATTTGTCATCAGTCAGTCCTTTGCATAGACAAAATGTCTCATGCAAAAATAGATAATAAATTGCCAAAGAAAAGGAAAGGGAATATTCCAATTTATTTTATTTTATTTTTTATGTTTTATTTTTATTTTTTAGCAAGTCTAACAGTTGCACGTTTTTTTTTTCTAGGTGTATAAATCATCAGGTAACTGTCAGCACAACAGTGTCCAATACGAATGGGATTTCAAAAAAAGGGCACCACTGACTCCTTTCAGTATAATATTTGCACATTATCAATAAAACCAAAATTAATAATTATCTTTGAAGCAAGTATATACTTTTACCTACCCCCAAGTATATACTTTTCCCTACCCCATAGAAATGATGTATTTACCTACTTGTTTTGAAAAATAAGTTGACTTCCAGAAAATAGCCATAAACTGCTGTCTATTAACACAGTTCTATTAAGTCAGAGTTCCTATTAATGACATTAATTACTAGATAACCCTTTTGTGTTAGTACTGTTGTTTTGAATGTAATATTTTTCTAATTCAGTGTTGATTATACTGTAAGCTATGAAGGTATCAAATTTGGTCTTGCAGTGAGAATGCTGCAGAGCTCAGCAAAGATCAAGGGTGTCAAACTCATTTTTGTCGCGGGCCAGATTGTAGATACGGTTTTCCTCAGAGGGCCATTATGATTGTAAAACCATATCAATGTTTAATAGCCTCACCATATTATTACACACAGACAACAGATTGATGGATAACTAGTTTTGAAATGAGAAGTCAAGGATAATGGTTTGTTCAACTATTGTTCAAGTAACTGTAAAAGGGGTTATGAGGTTGTGCTTACAATAGTTCATTACTATTAATTACATATGAATATTATACAAAAATTTGCAACAGATTTCAGCAAGAATCATGGTAGTTGACACACATGCTTTGCTTTTGCGGGCCACATAAAATGATGTGGCGGACTGGATCTGGCCCCCGGGCCTTGAGTTTGACACCTGTGGCAAAGATGTAAGGAGTTGAGTCCACCAGACTCATTGTGTAATATGTACCTTCATTAGAGCTTTTCCCATTTGAATGTTTTCCTTTGCAGTACAAGTTGGTTCAGGGTGGTTCATATGAGTTTAAATGTATTTATTGTTGTTGTTTTTATAGGGTTTTGTAAACTAAAAACATTCGATATGTGACGAATGAATACACATCAGTCATACAGTGAATGGTCATATGTTAGACTATAAACACTTTACTGGAATGTATATCGTGGCTTTGTTTTTCATATATATATGAAGGAATAGGTTATACCAGATATTTACCTCTTAACATTTAAAACATTTAGTCTCATCTACTTAATTGGTTCTCATCCTGACTGTTTCTTAAGAGCAATTGATAAATGCAGCCATGCCTTATTTAACCTGTTTGGTGAGAATTCTCTTAGCCCGTTGTCTCTTTTTTGTACACTAGCTTACAGCTCATGTCATAACACTGCTGATGTAATTATTAGTCTATTTACATTTTCTGCTGACACAACTATTTGCTTGCTGAAGACCTATTAAAATGCCATCTATTACACATGCGTAAAGAGTTTCTTGCTTTTCTCAATGTGAAATCACATACAAGATGTCAGATAGCCAGATTTACACGTGAAATACATTTTATTAAGGTGACCTGACATGAACATCTTCAATATAAACAGTTGACTGAACAAACTGAACTGAACGGCTGTGGTTCAGTTGGTAGGGCAGGTCGTCCAGAGACCGAAGGGTTGAAAATTTTGAATTTCAGCTCTGACTGTCTGCTGTTGAAGTGTCCTTGGCCAAGGCACTGAACCCTAATTTGCTCCCAGTTGGCCTGGCATCGCCTTGCATGGTACCAGCCGTCCATTGGTGTATGAATGGGTGAATGTGAGCCTCTGGAAAGCACTTTTGGCACTGTGATGGTGTAGTTTAAAGCGCTATATAAGTCTACTCCATTTACAATGAAAGTCTCACTCCTTCCCTGTAGGGGTGTCAAAAATAATCATACACATCATCGCGATACATGAACATGAACAATTGTGCATCGATGCAGTGGCAGACCATAATCTACGTGGGGCAGTCAAAAAGTAATGAGCTCAATTTAATTTAACCTACTAATAACTGATTTGTTTTCGAAAATTTTCATGGTTTATAGTTTAAATACATGTTTGAAGGTTTATTATTATTTTTATTATTTTTTTAAGTTTAGTTTAAGCTTGTTCTCTTCCTGTCAGCCATTTTGGAAATTACATTATTGTTTGATGTCTGTCAGAAGCAGAGAGCTGTGATTGAATTTCTTGATTTGGAAAGTTAACCACTACATTTAAAAAAGGTTGCAAATTGTTTATGGGAATGCTTCAATAGGCTACAGGGCAGTCAAAAAGTGGATTCCCTGGATCAAATGTGAAGAACAAGAGCCTGATTTGAGTGACCTCCGTGACAAGCAAAGGAGCGGCAGATCATTTTTAGCAGTTAATCCTGGCAATAGTGCTATGGTTGAGGCACTGATCAGAGAAGATTGTAGTGTCACCTTTGAGGACATCACCATCATGTGTCATCATTGATGACATAAATCTAACCCCATTCACATTTTACAACCTTTTGAAAATGTTTAGTGATGGTTGCCTTTCCAAAACAAGAAATTCAGTCACAACTCTCTGCTTCCGACAGGCATCCAACAATGACATAATTTCTAAAATGGTTGACAGAAGGAAGACAGGATTAAACAAAACTTTTTTTTTTTTTTTTTAATAAACCTTCAAACAAGTATTTATACTACAAACCGTGACAATTTCAGAGAAAATGCTCAATCATTTGTAGGTTAAATAAAATTCAGCTAATTACTTTTTGACTGCCCCTCGTATTATAGCATGAAGACATTTGTTGTTAAAGATTATTTGCACCGCGACATATTCTTGTGGTCTGTCTATGTTGGGTTTCAATAATAATCTTATCCAGAGCGTTGGAGCTCTGTTCTCATCTAACTGACGTTATTCGTCACATACGAGACCACAACTAAAAGTTAAGGATGTTCCAAACATTTTTTAAAGAAGATATCTGGACACATTTTTTATTTTATAAACCGACAGGGAAAAACAAACTGGACAGTTCCCATGCAGTATAAACCTGTTGCACAGGAATGAATATATCAGGAACACCAGCAAAATAAGAAATCATCATGATCAAGGAAAATACACAGCCGGCCAGCACAGCCAAAAAATGGCACGAATCAGTCAACAATGTTTGCCTGACAAAGAGAAGATAACCCAGGCTGTGGGAGCCTTTTGCAAAGGATTTACGGCCGTATTCTGTAATATTGCATGAAAGATAATTCTATAATCCTGTAAATCAGTGTCCATCAATGATGATAGTCAGGCCCGGAGTGGGTAATCGGGAGCACCGGTAGAATTCCCGGTGGGTCGGGCTGCTTTAAGGGCCGCGGCCGCTTGCGTGATCCCCATTCACCACATTGCCAATGGCACACTGAAACTGGATGAGGCAATGTGAATATTTCACTCATTCATTTAGCTGGCGAAGGGCCGATTTACCAAGTACCGAGTTTCTCCAGCCTGCTACCGGCCGCCCCTGTGTCAGTCATGTCCCCAGTTCAGAATCAGAATCATCTTTATTTGCCAAGTGGTTAACGATTTTAATCCTGGCCAGACTGACTTGGAGTCATTAGCAGTAAACTGTTCCATCCATCATTAATGGATGCCTCATGCTGGACCACCTCAAGAGCATCACAGGACCACTGCTGGAACCCCTGCAGTTTGCATATATAGCAAACAGGTCTGTGGATGATGCAATCAACATGGGACTGCACTTCATCCTGGAACACCTCGATGGCACAGGGACCTATGCAAGGATCCTGTTCATGGACTTCAGCTCTATGTTCAATACCATCATCACTGAACTCTATCCTCCAAGGGTCTCCAGCTCAGTGTTTCGATTTACAGCTTCCTGATGGGCAGGACAGAGCAGATGAGGCTGGGCGACACCACCTGCCACAGGAGCCGTTGAGGCAGTTCTACACAGCAGTCATTGAATCGGTTCTGTGTTCCTCTATCATGGTCTGGTTTGGTGCTGCCACAAAGAAGGACAAAATCAGACTGCACTGGAGAATCAAGGCTGCCGAAAAAAATTATCGTTACCTACCTACCAACTCTTGTGGACTTGCATGCTGCCAGGACTATAACAAGGGCATGTAAAATCCTCTTGGACCCTCCACATCCTGGTCACCACCTATTCCAGCTCCTTCCTTCAGGTAAGCGCTATCGAACAATGAAAACTAAAACCAGCAGACATTCCAACAGCTTCTTCCCTCTTGCCATTAACTTCTTAAACAGTTAACTTGCGTACAATTTCATTGCAACATGCTGCTAACTTTGCACATCTCTGTCGGGACATTTCTACATTATTCGTACAATCACTGTTTTATCATGCTGCACTATTTGCATTCTGTTGTTGCAAACAACAACTACTACTGGCCACTTGTGTTGCAGAACTCTGCACCATTTGCGCAATCGTCTCTGTACCAGATCATTGCAGTGTCCCTTTAAACTGCTCTAAATTGCTCGCATTGCTCTGCATCATTTGCACTATTGCCATTTTATCAGTATCACCACACTAGTGGTAAACGTTCTTTGCTCAATGATTGTCCTAAATGTATATTTTGCCATAGTGGCTGTTTGTTGTCATACTCGAGTGGCTCCAACTACTGGAGATAAATTCCTTGTGTCTCTTGTAACATACTTGGCCAATAAAGCTGATTCTGATGACCATGGATGGATGGATACTTTATTCATCCTGTGAAGGAAATTAATTTACTAACGTCATAAAGTTTTAAAACCACTCCATGTGACTAGATGTTTCTTATCAAGCGTCAAATGGGGGGAAAAAACGCCCTCAAACAGATAATTTTGAAATTATGTTGTTATGACCGTGGATAAAACTATTTTATTCCTGGTGACAAGTCTAGCAGCTGGTATTGGTAATACATTATAATGTATAAATAAGTAAAGCAATGGGTGCTGTTATGGGACAGTGAAATATTTACTATTGTGCTATTGTAACGTATATTAGTTCAATAAAAATGTAATTAATTTAGGAGAAATGAATGAGGTGGAAGCCACGCCTGCGTTACTTCCGGTTTAGCGTAATTTTAAATTACAGTGTTATAAATCAAGCTATTTTATCTAGAAAAGGGGCACCACGTCACTTTTTAGATATATAAAACTTCAGGACAAAGTGACGACAAACCTTTTATCCTTAGTCTCGTAGTTTGAAGGTTGCTGCATGAATTAGATAAGAGTTCTAGACGACCAGAGTTTTTTTTTCCTCGAACCCAAACACACAACAATGTAGGTAGGGAATTTTACGGAAAATTTGATGATCTAACATGGGGAATCTACAGGGAAACAATACATTAAAAAACCACAAAACAAGCAAAGGACAGACTAACATTGGCAAAGGAAACTGACTCTTGATGTGAGGTTGGTGGTGAGGATGGGATGACAATGCATATAGCTTGAATTCCTGTTATCGTTAGTTTAAAACCCAAATATGCACTAATCGGTACTTTTAGGAGACCGCAAGTTTGAAATAAAATATTAATTCTTGGATTTAAGATGAGACCATTGTTCCGCTTTGCCTAGTCACGCGCCCATCCTCTTTAATCCTGGTAACGAATGTTTAAAACGTATGTGATTGTTGGGGACACTAATATTTGAAATGTGGCATTCGTGTTGTGGGGTGAAACATTTCAGTTGACAACAGATTTGACATCAGACAGTCAAGTTTGCAGAAATACAGTCACTAGTGGCGTTCATGTAAAGTTCTTAAAATATTAGATCACATTCAAGTCCACTGAAGACTGTGATCAATTAATCCGGGTTTGCAGTGATTTTCCGCTACCTGTGGGGGTCGCTCGTGTATCATCCATTATCCCAGCCCAGATGTGCAGGTGTCACGGCGCACAGCGGGAAGGAGATGTCTTTGTTGTTCAGGCTCTCCAGGCTGGCTGGTGGTGGAAGTTAATTAATTTAGCGTTGTGGTGCGAATCCAGATGTCTTTGTCTTAGCTTTGATGCTCCGTGGGCTTGTAATTCACTTAGCGTCCGCATTCTAAACCAGTTGTCTGTGTCTCCGCTTTGATGCTTAGGCTTCTAATTCACTTAGCGTCTGTGTGCGAAGTTGAATCTGCCGTGCTCCATGGTCGTCCACCTCGGCGGCAGGGGTTGGGGGGCAATAGTGATGCCGCTTGGTCTGGAGTTTTTTGGGGGTAACAGTGCCATCGGGCGAGAGCATTTCCATTACACTATACTAGCTCCAAAAGTGTCACCAGCAGTCGGGATGACTTTGACAGCACACAGTTTTCTTTGTAAATATTACCCAAAAAGAATAAATCCTCTAGTGAATATACGATCAAAGCACTCACATCCATTCTTTTTTATTCACTTTTAAACTGGCCGCTTTTGGGAAGACACATACATCCAGTAGCCTATGTCATTTATTTGTTGGCCAACAAAAAAACTATCCCTGTGTTCCATTGTGGTCCATTGTGACCATTTATCCCACTTGTAGTGGTGCGAAATTCCTGAAAAGGTTGCTCACCCCACTAATTTGAAAGCGGGTGAGGGCTCAAATCAACAACCAGTCTCTCTGTCCCCGCATTGAGAAATTTAATCCTGCAAAATGATTCTAATTTTTAATAGATGTACCTGTAATCTTATTACATTTATTTATTTATTTTCAACTGTACCAGATTACGGTTAAAAAAATTTTTTTTTATTAAGAATACGTAACGCCGGTACATGTATTCCGTTACTCCACAAGCCTGTGCATATGATTAGTAACAGTATAATTAAAACATCGCTTGTCAATCCAATGACACATTGTTTATACAGTATACTGTATGCCGGTGGCAGCATGCTTAAATTAGCAATTTAGCACCACTGCTGCTAACCTTGAAAGGAAGAACGTGAATATTGAATAGGCTTGTGCACCAAAAACAACCTCCCGGCCCCCCGAGCTGTGCAAAACAGCCAACAACTTTGAATTTTGGGATGAGGATGACTCGGCGAAACAACCATTTAATCGGGACAAAAATCGTCAAATCAAATCTGAATGGTTTAGCAAATTCTCCTGGCATCGACTGGACGAGGAGAACAGCATGTTTTTCTCCCAATCGTGGAAAAATAAGAATAATCAAATGCTTTCACGAGATGATAGTTCTTTTAAAACACAAACATACTGCAGACCACATTGCTTTTTTAAAACCAGTATTATTTTGATGTGTCATCTGCAGAGGTGGGTAGAGTAGCCAAATATTGTACTCAAGTAGGAGTACTGCTACTTTAGAATAATATAACTCAAGTAAAAGTAAAAATTAGTCCTTCAAATAATTGAGTAAGAAAAAACTAATTAAGTATTAACCTGGTGAGTAACTTTTGATTATTTTTTTAAATCAGAGTTTAAATGTCAAATTAAAATAAAATCTGAATGTCCAAATTCAGATTTTGCTGAAGAATATCAATCTACAACAAAAAACATTATATTTATAAAATAACACACAATGAATAAAATCTTTATAAGAAAAAAATAAGGTAAACTCAGGTACAAAGAAATGCTCTCATACTATTTAGTTTACACAGTCATGCTCACCATTTTTGGGACCCAGGAAGTTTAAGTACTAAATGTGAAGTATCTCCTGAAGAAAATTAATCAAGTGAGACATTTTTCTACATAGAACTTGTGTTTGATATAAAAGAACAAATGATAAACATTTTATGGACAGATGAAACAAAAATAGAGCTTTTTGTCCATCTATCCATCCATCCATTTTCTGAGCCGCTTCTCCTCACTAGGGTCGCGGGCATGTTGGAGCCTATCCCAGCTATAATCGGGCAGGAGGCGGGGTACACCCTGAACTGGTTGCCAGCCAATCACAGGGCACATACAAACAAACAACCATTCGCACCCACATTCACACCTACGGGCAATTTAGAGTTGTCAATTAACCTACCACGCATGTTTTTTGGGATGTGGGAGGAAACCGGAGTGCCCGGAGAAAACCCACGCAGGCACGGGGAGAACATGCAAACTCCACACAGACGGGGCCGGGGATTGAACCCCGGTCCTCAGAACTGTGAGGCAGACGCTCTGACCAGTCGTTCACCGTGCCGCCGAGCTTTTTGTCAATGCACACAAATGGTACGTTTACAGACGGTGCAATGAAGGAAAAGAACCCCCTGCCAACAGTCAAGCATGGTGGCGGATCCATAATGCGGTGGGGCTGCTGTGCTTCATCTGGTACTGGAGGCAGAAAATTATTAAAATAGATTATTAATTAGAGTGAAATGTCTTACCCAGTGTAAGAAAACTTGGTTTGAGGCGAAGATCATGGGTCTTCCACCAAGACAAAGACCCAAAGCACACATCCAAAAGGACAGAGAAATGATTGAAAAGGGAAAAAAAATTGACTGCCTTAAAATGGCCAGTAATGAGTTCTGATCTCAATCCTATTAAAAATATTTGGGGGGAGATGAAATGTGCCATTGGGGAAAAGAACAAGAGCTTCAACAAATTGTAAAAGAAGAGTAGGAGGAAATACCACCTGAGAAGTGCAAAAAGTTTGGAGATGGATACAAGAAATGTTTGGAGGCTGTCATCGCTGCCAAAGTGTGTGCAACCAAATATTGAGGAGGGGTGCCAATATTGCTGCACATGCTATTTTCTGTGTTTTTCTTTATAATTACAATATCTAAGTTGAAAAAAAACAAAAAAAACAATCGTCTTTCTTAAATTACTTTGTACCTCCAATTAAAAGATTCTGATAATGTTTGGTACGTTTCCATTTATTTCTGACGATATTATGCAGGTTATGCAAAAGTCAGGACTGTACTTCTTAAACAGCACACTTGACTCAACAGGCTGAGATTACAAAAACAGGAACAAGACTGCAGTGGATATTAAAAGTATACACACCCCTCTTCAAATGGCAGGTTTTTGTCATGTAAAAGAACTTAGACCAAGATAAATAATTTTCAAACTTTTTCAACCGTTAATGTGACCTAGAATTTGTACACCTCAATTGATTGAAAAAAAATAAATCTTTGTGAGACTCTTGTATGTGATTAACTTGGACTTGTTTAACGTGCTCCCTTCTTGGCCAGGTCACCTTTGCAAAAGAGATGTTCTGTTGCAACTGTTCTTTTACCTGGTTAAATACATCCATCCATCCATCCATTTTCTGAGCCGCTTCTCCTCACTAGGGTCGCGGACGTGCTGGAGCCTATCCCAGCTATCATCGGGCAGGAGGCGGGGTACACCCTGAACTGGTTGCCAGCCAATCGCAGGGCACATGCAAACAAATAACCATTCGCACTCACATTCACACCTACGGGCAATTTAGAGTTGTCAATCAACCCACAAATTCCCCACTATTCAGAATGTAATTCTAGTCAAATAGTCTGGAGATATGAGTACTTGACATTCTACAACATTATGGGGAGTGGGCGTTTCATAACATAATGACGACTCATGAGCACCCCCCTTCCTTAAGGGGACATTACCCCTCCACACACAAAGATAGCAAGACCCTTAGTTATGAGGACCCCAATGGTTTACTTGCACATTACTCATACACACACACAAACATAGCAAGACTCTTAGTTATGAGGACCCAAATGGTCTACCTGCACATTTCCCATACACACACACAAACATAGCAAGATCCTTAGTTATGAAGACCCTAAAGGAACCTGTGTTTTAAAATCTCCTAACTCCCGTGGTTCCAAGCGTGTTCGTTTTCGTGAAAGAACTTCGTTCACAACAATGTATCAAAACCAACCAATCTTATCCTTAGCAGATAAAGTAGTCGAACTGAAACTATCTGATTCTACCCCAGACTTATACAATGTTTCAAACGGGCCAGTATGTAATCGCTGTTGTCTGATTGGTCCGTAATCCGACGTCATCGTTGTCCTGCAGAATGATGACCATTTGATCTGGCTCCAGACTTCTGCTCCAGGTGTCGCCTGCAGATGTCGGCTCACATTCCTGCATTCAATGTTTATAGTGGCTCCCCGCAGTTCCTTTCTTCCTTGAGATGTGTCTCCAAATACCACCTGATGGGGGGGTTTTCCTGCAATAAAACCCCTACCCCCTTATGTGATTATACTGTAATACACATCCTCTTCCAAACTAGTTAGACCCTGAAACTCTATATTATATTCTATTACATATAGAATTACATATTAGAATATAAAGTATTCTATATTCCCTTCAACCCAAATGGTTTACCTGCCCATTATATACACACACACACAAATATAGCAAGACCCTGAATTATGAGGACCCAGATGGTTTACCTGGACATTACTCATACACACAAATTGACAAGTGAGTGAAATGTGGAAATATTTTAGCTATAAAGTGGATAAAAATGTCAACCTAAAAAACAAAGGGATAGATGATAATGTTAAAAAGTCTGAAGACAAATTGTAGTAAAGTGTTGTTTTTGTAAAACATATTTATAGTAAAGAAAATAAAAATACAACAAAGTGCAGAGGAAAAAGGCAATATAGCTTATTTACTGTACTTCAAACAACATTGAGCAGCAATATTATTCACTGTTTGCAAAAAAACGTGCTTTTATCACAAATCAATTTTTTTATAAAATAAATATTAAATTTTTTAAAGTAAAACAAAGTGCAGAAATACAAAAACACTGAGGAAAATAAAATAAAATGTACAGCTGTAAAATGGTCTTAACATTTCTTTTTGAACAGGGGTGTGCAAACTAGTACTGAAACCAGTACTGTAACCATTACTGACTCATGACAACTCTTTTTGTCAAGCCCCTGTTCCTCACAAAATCTCGTATATTTCTGTCCTTCAAAACAGGGTCCTCAGCAAGCTTGCATTGCTGACACTCCAACTTTGTTGCAAGGTGTCGCCTGAAAATTTGTGCTTTGAAGTGTTTCATCACAGCATTAACTTCATTTCTGCTGCATGGGCTTTTCGTACACCATCTTGGGTTGACTGGTTTAAAAAACATGCAGTATTTACATTGGTTATGGAAAGTATTCAGACCCCCTTAAATTTTTCACTCTTTGTTATATTGCAGCCATTGGCTAAAATAATTTAAGTTCATTTTTTCCCTCATTAATGTACACACAGCACCCCATATTGACAGAAAAAACAGAATTGTTTACATTTTTGTATGTTTACATTTAGCATTTATTAAAAAAGAAAAACTGAAATATCACACACCCATAAGTATTCAGACCCTTTGCTGTGACATATATTTAACTCGGGTGCTGTCCATTTCTTCTGATCATAATGTGATGGTTCTACACCTTCATTGGAGTCCAGCTGTGTTTGATTATATTGATTGGACTTGATTAAGAAAGCCACACACCTGTCGATATAAGACCTTACAGCTCACAGTGCATGTCAGAGCAAATGAGAATCAGGACGTCAAAGGAACTGCCTGAAGATACAAAATTATGGCAAGGCACAGATCTGGCCAAGGTAAAAAAAAAAAAAAAGAATTCTGCTGCACTTAAGGTTCCTAAGATCACAGTGGCCTCCATAATCCTTAAATGGAAGGACAACCGGAACCCTTCCTAGAGCTGACTGTCTGGCCAAACTGAGCAATCGGGGGAGAAGAGCCTTGGTGAGAGAGGTAAAGAACAACCCAAAGATCAATGTGGCTGAGCTCCAGAAACGCAGTCGGGAGATGGGAGAAAGTTCTAGAAAGTCAACCACCCTCCCCTGCAGCCCTCCACCAAACGGGGCTGTATGGCAGAGTGGCCCGACGGAAGCCTCTCCAAGACACATGAAAGCCCGCATGGCGTTTGCTAAAAAAACACCTGAAGGACTCCAAGATGATGAGAAATAAGATTCTCTTGTCTGATGAGACCAAGATGGAACTTTTTGGCCTAAATTCTAAGCGGTATGTGTGGCGAAAACCAGGCACTGCTCAACACCTGTCCAATACAATCCCAACAGTGAAGCATGGTGGTTGCAGCATCATGCTGTGGGGGTGTTTTTCAGCTGCAGGGACAGGGCGACTGTTTGCAAACGAACGAAAGATGAATGCGGCCAAGTGCAGGGATATCCTGGACGAAAACCTTCTCCAGAGTGCTCAGGACCTCAGACTGGGCCGAAGGTTCACCTTCCAACAAGACAATGACCCTAAGCATACAGCTAAAATAAAAAAGGAGTGGCTTCAGAACAACTCAGTGACTGTTCTTGAATGGCCCAGCCAGAGCCCTGACTTAAACCCAATTGCGCATCACTGGAGAGACCTGAAAATGGCTGTCCACCAACGTTCACCATCCAACCTGACAGAACTGGAGAGGATCTGCAAGGAGGAATGGCAGAGGATCCCCAAATCCAGGTGTGAAAAACTTGTTGGATCATTCCCATAAAGACTCATGGTTGTATTAGCTCAAAAGGGTGCTTCTACTAAATACTGAGCAAATGGTCTAAATACTTATGACTGTGTGATGCTTCAGTTTTTCCTTTTTAATAAATCTGCAAAAATTTCAAAAATTCCGTTTTTTTCTATCACTATGGGGTTCAGTGTGTACATTAATTAAAAAAAATAACTTAAATGATTTTAGCAAATGGCTGCAATATAACAAAGAGTGAAAATTTTAAGGGTGTCTGAATACTTTCCATACCCACTGTATATTATCCATGTGGCATCTGCTGGTCAATTCTTCTTATTAATGTCGGCATGTTCTTGAGACCAAAGACTTTGCTCCACCCCCAAAATGTGTGAAAGAGGGAAGCATATATATACTGTCCCCTCCAAAAGTATGGGAATGGCAAGGTCAATTCTTTTGTTTTTGTTTTATACTGAAGACATTTGCGTTTCAGATCAAAAGATAAATATGTGAGAAAAGGTCAGAATTCCAGCTTTTATTTCAAGGTATTTACATCTAGATGTGTTAACTCAGGACAGAGCACCTTTTGCTTGAAGACATCCACTTTTCAAGTGACCAAAAGTATCAGAACAGACATTAACTTAGTGAATGAATGAATGAATAACATTTAATATTTGATGGCAGAACCCTTACTTACAATAACTGCATCAAGCCTGCGACCCACTGACTTCAGACTGTTGCATTCTTCATTTGGTTTTCCAGGCCTTTACTGCAGCCTCTTTCAGTTTTTGTTTGTTTCTGGGGGTTTCTACCTTCTGTCTCCTCTTCAGGAGGTAAAATGCATCCTCTATTGGGTTAACATCCGGTGATTGACTTGGCCAGTCAAATGCTACGTTCCCACCGGATGCGTCCCTCGCTTGAGTTTGATCGCGGGAGTCAAAAATACACATTGAATGTGCATTTGCTTCAATAGCGGCATAAACGCGGAAGAGGCGGGGCTTCTCCTCCGGGAGGCGAAGACAGCATTTCCCCTGCCATACACGAGCAGCAATAGATGATGATTTGACCTGTATTGTGGCTCTGCACTCATTGTGGAAGCCCAAACGTCTTCGGAATGCCCAACGCTGCCGTGCTTGGGTCCAAAACACCATCCAGAGGTGCACGCAGCTTGGTGAATTTCAACGCCTTCTCCAGGCACTGCTTCTGCATGACTGCAGCTTCCAGTGTTACATGAGGCTAACCTGTGCCCAGTTTGATAACCTGTTGGCTCAAATCGGTCCAAGGATTTCCCTATAAACAACTTCAGGTGTTCCATCTCACTTATCAGCTATACCTGTCCATTTGTCTCTGTTGAGTGGCAATTTTGTGTCATTATTTGGTGTGTAAATTAAGATTCACTCTATCTACTGAGTCACACACTGCAGGTTCACTACAAAGATAATAAATGTATAAAAAATTATGTTGAAATAACTACATCATCCTGCCAAAATGTAAAAATCAATGGCTTGATGAAAGGAATGGCATGAATGAGGTCGTATCGATCACATTATCTGATCAACAGTCATACACATCTCTAAACTGTGTACAACCTCAACATTCTATAGGGTTACCGGAATTTGTTTTTTTATTTTATTTTGGAAAGCAGCAATATATATACCTATCAATAAAGTAGTACAACCACTAGCAACCCGTTTTATGTATCTCTTTGATGTACTGTATTCAATATATGTATGATGTATGGTCATGATTTAGTTATTTCAACATCATTTTGACTACATAAGACAGTACACCCCCCCCCCCCCCCCCCCCCCCCCTGAATTGTGACTGTCTGACATGAAAAGTCTCACCTGTTCCTGTTTGAGGTCAATTGGGATTTACAAAATTACAGGATCACACTCCTCAGCCTCCCTGGTAAAGTCTATTCAGGGGTGCTGGAGAGGATGGTCCGCCGGGAAGTCGAATCTTAGATTCAGGAGGAGCAGTGTGGTTTTCAACCTGGCCGTGAAACAATGGACCAGCACTACACCCACGGCAGGATCCTCAAGGGTGCATGCGCCTTCACCCAACCAGTCTACATGTGTTTTGTGGACTTGGAGAAGGTGTTCGACCGTGTCCCTCGGGGAGTCCCGTGGGGGATGCTTCGGGAATATGGGGTACCGAACCCCCTGATATGGGCTGGTCGGTCCCTGTACGACCAGTGTCAAAGTTTGGTCCGCATTGCTGACAGTAAGTCGGACTTGTTTCCGGTGAGGGTTGAACTCAGCCAAGGCTGCAGTTTTTTGTCACCGATTCTGTTCACAACTTTTATGTACAGAATTTCTAGATGCAGCCGAGGCGTAGAGTGGTTCCGGTTTGGTGGCCTCAGTATTGCATCTCTGCTTTTTGTGATGATGATGATGTGGTTCTGTTATCTTCATCAAGCCGTGATCTCCAACTCTCGCTGGAGCGTTTCGCAGCCGAGTGTGAACCGGCTGGGATGAAAATCAGCACCTTCAAATGTGACACCATGGTCCTCAGTCGGAAAAGGGTGGCATGCCCTCTCCAGGTCGGGGATGAGATCCTGCCCCAAGTGGAGGAGTTCAAGTATTTTGGGGTCTTGTTCACGAGTGAGGGAAGAATGGAACGGGAAATCGACAGGTGGATCGGTGCAGCGTCTCCAGTGATGTAGACTTTGTATTGGTCCGTTATGGTGAAGAAGAAGCTAAGCCGAAAGACGAAGCTCTCAATTTACCCGTCGATCTACATTCCTACCCTCACCTATGGTCCCGAGCTGTGGGTCGTGACAGAAAGAACAAGATCCCGGATACAAGTGGCCAAAATGAGTTTCCTCCGCAGGGTGTCCGGGCTCTCCCTTAGAGATACGGTGAGAAGCTCAGTCATCTGGGAGGAACTCAGAGTAGAGCCGCTGCTCCTCCACATCGAGAGGAGCCAGATGGGCTGGCCAGGTCATCTGATTCGGATGCCTCCCACACGCCACCCTTGTGAGGTGTTCCGGGCACATCCCACCGGGAGGAGACTCCAGGGACGACCCAGGACACGCTGGAGAGACTCTGTCTCCCAGCTGGCCTCGGAGTGCCTCGGGATCCCCCCGGAAGAACTGGATAAGGTGGCTGGGGAGAGGGAAGTCTGGGCCTGCCTGCTAAAGCTACTGCCCCCGCGACCTGACCTCAGATAAGCGGATTTACAAAACTATTTCTGTTTGCTAAAGACGGCAATAATGAGGATATGAGTTTTTTTTTGTTTTTTTACATAAATATATCAAATAGACGGCGGACGACGGTTCTGGGGACCGGGGTTCAAATCCCATCCCCGCCTGTGTGGAGTTTGCATGTTCTCCCTGTGCCTGGGTGGTTTTCTCCGGGCACTCCGGTTTCCTCCCACATCCCAAAAACATGCGTGGTAGGTTGGTTGAAGACTCTAAATTGCCCCTTAGGTGTGAATGTGAGTGCGAATGGTTGTTTGTTTCTATGTGCCCTACGATTGGCTGGCGACCGGTTCAGGGTGTACCCCACCTCCCACCCGGAGAGAGCTGGGATAGGCTCCAGTAGCCCGCGACCCTAGTGAGGATAAGCGGTAAAGAAAATGGATGAATGGATATAAAATAGACAATACAGTCACGGTCCCGTGAGGTGCCAATGTTTTCAGCCATGACTATATGTGATTATCATCATTATGTTTTATGTATCTAGACTACTATAGTATCTTTAATACAACTGTGGTCAATTTAAAGGTTTTATGTGCTGCAGATACTCATTCAGGACCATAGCAAACACTATTTTCCGTGTTGTGGGCTCGACAATATTCCCTTATGTGGCAACAGCGATTTGGGACTGCCTGGTGGATGACTTCATGGCAGTGCCCACCACAGAGGAGTGGAAGAAAATTACTGAGAGGTTTGAGGAGCGGTGGGATTTTTCTTTCTGCTGTGGAGCACAGGATGGGAAGCACGTGGTCCTCCAAGCCCCTGCCAACTCCGGATCCCAGTTGGGAACTTAAGAGCCACCCACACATACTTCTAAATTCCTGCAATATTACTTTATCAGCACCAAAATTATTGAACCTATTTGTATACACAACGTCAACAATTCATTTGCATATCATAATAAACATTGTCTGCTTATATACAGTATTTTATCCATGATATATTGTATTTAATTGCTTGCTTAATTGCTATTATACTGTGAGGCAATAAAGCAAACTGTCAAACTGATGGCCCGGATTTATGCAGATTTATGTGGCCCGCGAAAGCAAATCAAAATTGCTCATTGTGTTCTGGTGCAATGCCATTTAGATATTTGCAAGCATTTTTTTGTTACCAATCCCCCTTTGATAAAAATTGTCTTAGTTGAAAAACATGTTTTTATAGGCTTCTGATTTCAAAACTGGCTATTCATCAATATACTGTATACTGTATGTAATTACAGTATATGAGGTAATCTTTCATTTATATGGGTTTGCAGTTGTAGCGGCCCTCTGAGGGAAGTCATAACTACGATGTGGCCCGTGACAAAATGTGTTTGACACCCATGCAATAAAGCATCACTTTTGAAATAGCTACACTGTAAAATGTATGGACTGCATTTAGCAAGTAACCAAAGTGTTTGTACACGGCAGTTAAATGCTGAACTAAACCTGACGACATGAAATCATGACATAAGGTAAAGCACGTTTGTTTATGTAAGAAAAGAAAAGAAGGAGGTGAATTTGCGTGTGCCCACCCCACTCTCGCCGCGTCATACGCCTCGCACGGATTCGCATCTATCTGCACGAACCGCATTGACTTTCTATGTAATCACGCCGCATGAAACGCCCAAACCGCATCCGGTGGAAACGTAGCATAAGACCTTCCACTTTTTCCCCCGATAATGTCCTTTGTTGTGCTGGCAATGTGTTTTGGGTCATTGTCTTGTTGCATGATGAAGCTTCTCCCGATTAGTTTGGATGCCTTTTTTTCTGTATATTGTCAGACAAAATGGCATTGTAGACTTCAGAATTCATTCTGCTGCTACCATCATGAGTTACATCATCAAGAAAGACTAGTGAGCGCCTTCCAGAAGCAGCCATGCAAGCCCAAGCCATGACATAACCACCATGCTTCACATATGAGGTTTTGTGTTTTGGATCATAAGCAGATCCTTTCTTTCTTCATACTTTGGCCTTGCCATCACTTTGATAGAGGTTCATTTTGGTCTCATCAGTCCATAAAACTTTGTTCTAAAATTTTTGTGGGTCATCTCTGTCCTCTTGCAAAATCCAATCTGGCCTTTCGATTCTTTTTGCTGATGAGTGGTGTGTATCTTGTGGTATGGCCTGGATATTTCTTCTGTCAAAGTCTTCTTCGAACAGTGGATTTTTATACCTGCACTCCTGCCCTTTGGAGGTTGGCAGTGATGTCACTGACTGTTGTCTTTGGGTGTTTCTTCACAGCTCTCACAATGTTTCTGTCATCAACTGCTGTTGATACCCTTGGCCGACCTGTTCGATGTCTGTTGCTCAGTACACCAGTAGTTTCTTTAATTTTCAGGACATTCCAAACTGTTGTATTGGCTTTGCCCAATGTTTGTGCAATAACTCTGATCGATTTTCCCTCTTCTCTAAGCTTCAAAAGGGTTTTCTTTTCTCCTATAGACGGTTCTCTGGTCTTCATGTTTGCTCAACAGCCAATACAGTTTTCACAGGTTAAACCCAACGCTAAAAACAAGTACTAATGTTTAAGCAATCAATCTAAAAGGCAACACCTGAGCAACTAGAAACACCCATCAGTCACATGTTCCAATACTTTTGCTCACTTGAAAAATTAGTGGGTTGAAACAAAAGGTGCCCTGTCCTGAGTTGTTTAACACATTCAGATGTAAATACTATGAAATAAAAGCTGGAATTCTGAACTTTTGTCTCATATCTTTTGATCGAAACCCAAATGTCTTCAGTATACAACAAAAACAAAGGAATTGACCTTGCCGTTCAAATACTTTTGGAGGGAACTGTGTATATATTTTAATTTCCGGTACGTTATTGCAAAGCGGCACGGTGGATGACTGGTTAGAGCCTCAGCCTCACAGTTCTGAGGACCCGGGTTCAATCCCCGGCCCCGCCTGTGTGGAGTTTGCATGTTCTCCCCGTGCCTGCGTGGGTTTTCTCCAGGCACTCCGGTTTCCTCCCACATCCCAAAAACATGCATGGGACGCCCAGACTTCCCTCTCCCTAGCCACTTCATCCAGCTCTTCCGGGGGGATCCCGAGGCGTTCCCAGGCAAGACGAAGGACGTAGTCTCTCCAGCGTGTCCTGGGTCATCTCCGGGGTCTCCTCCCGGTGGGACGTGTCCTCACCAGGGAGGCGTCCGGGAGGCACCCGAATCAGATGCCCCAGCCACCTCATCTGGCTCCTCTCGATGTGGAGGAGCAACGACTCTACTCTGAGATCCTCCCGGATGACCGAGCTTCTCACCCTATCTCTAAGGGAGAGCCCGGACACCCTGCGGAGGAAACTCATTTCGGCCGCTTGTAGCCGAGATCTTGTTCTTTCGGTCACGACCCACAGCTCGTGACCATAGGTGAGGGTAGGAACGTAGATCGACCGGTAAATTGAGAGCTTCGCCTTTCGGCTTAGCTCCTTCTTTACCACAATGGACCGATACAAAGTCCGCATCACTGCAGACGCTGCACCGATCCGCCTGTCGATCTCCCGTTCCATTCTTCCCTCACTCGTGAATAAGACCCCAAGATACTTGAACTCCTCCACTTGGGGCAGGATCTCATCCCCGACCCGAAGAGGGCATGCCACCCTTTTCCGACTGAGGACCATGGTCTCAGATTCGGAGGTGCTGATTCTCATCCCAACCGCTTCACACTCGGCTGCGAATTGCTCCAGTGAGAGTTGGAGGTCACGGCTAAGTACCTTTGAGAAGTAAATTTGAGAACCCCTGTTATATATGAAAATTACATGTGTACTTATAAGTATATGTAGTATAAAAACATAGTACTGACTGACAAAGTACTGACTTGAACTGCACTAACAGTATTCTAAAAACACATGCTGTGATGACGTACTCAGCGTGCCCCTTGGTTCTACATACCATCTATGCCGCCGCCTTCTCGATCGATTTTGCAGCATAATTAAACTTATCATCTGGTCATCTAGGTCCATTTGTTCTAGCAGACACTGTTCCACGGTCGCCATTGTTGTTGCTTTGTTCCTTGTTACTGAAAGGAAAAACGGCTACCAGAAATGGCCAAAAAAATGCAGAGGATACTCCACCCTGTGGTGTCCTAGCCAATACCAGCAGTAGCGACACCCTCGACTTGGAGGTGCAGTACATTTTCAAAACTGCGCACGTGGGTTGCGCTCCCAAACTACGCGTGGGATAGCCCCAGTGAAGTCAGCGCGGCCACCGTCCGCGCAAGTATAAAGGCTTCTTAAGTAATCAAAATAATATAACAGTATATGTATTAGGGCGGCACGGTGGCCGACTGGTTAGAGCGTCAGCCTCACAGTTCTGAGGTGCGGGGTTCAATCCCCGTCCCCGCCTGTGTGGAGTTTGCATGTTCTCCCCGTGCTTGCGTGGGTTTTCTCCGGGCACTCCAGTTTCCTCCCACATCCCAAAAACATGCATTAATTGGAGACTCTAAATTGCCCGTAGGCATGACTGTGAGTGCGAATGGTTGTTTGTTTCTATGTGCCCTGCGATTGGCTGGGAACCAGTACAGGGTTGTTTTGTCACCACGTGGCGCGCGCGACCCCCGACCACGACGAAGGTGCTGTCCGATGAAAGAAGCCTACCATGCGGCTTCTGTTTGTTTTCCCAGCCTGGACTTGTTCTCGGGGCTCAGGAGACACTCCTGGCATTACCACAAGTTACGCGCGCAAGAGCGTGGCCCGCAACAAGTCCAAACGCCAGGAAAACTTACGAATGCACCCGCGTGGTCTCTTTTGTTTTTACTTTTTGTCCATCTTTTCAACTAAACTTGCCTCCTTTCCTCCTGAGACAATTGAGAAGAGACCATCCCCAGGCCAGGTGATCTACGATCGTGAGTAAAACATTGCAATGATTACTAGAAAGTACAAATAGGTGCATAGTAATTTGGGGTTAAGTTAGTGATCTCACATGAGTCCCAACTTTATTCTCTCCCACTATACTTGAACTAATTTCACGCTCACATTACGAGTCCAGTTATTCGACCTATAGCTTGTTCTTTATATACGTTTGCCTGTAGCTTTTGTCGTAAAGTGCCTTTGCATTTTTCCCCAAATTCCCCTGTAGGTTTCATTAAATTTTCTCTAAACTAAACCTCCTGTTGTGTACTGTGTGTGTTTGAGTGCAACAATGGACCGCTGAAATCGAGAACTGTCATTCTATTATTGTAGCAAACCTTTTAGAGGGTTTTTGTCACTTTCCCTAAAATTTACAAATATAAAAAGAGACATGGTGCCCTATATGAGACAAAGATAGCTTTGATTAGAACATTCTAACATTCGTTGAATTACTATGGAAGTAGATGCAGACTAAACGTCTTTGCGACCCTTTTTTAAAATTAATTACACTTTTATCCAAACCAATATACGCTACAGTAGTCTTACTTTAGACTTACGGACCTATGCACAACTAGCTCTCCCTGCATGTAAGCGCTAGGATAATAACTCATACATTAGTTTGTTGGTAAATGATGCGTTTAGTGTTTTAAAGCTGCATCGTAATGGACTGTATAGTAATCTTATTGCAAACTTGTTTGATTTCATCAGAATCAGAATCAGAATCATCTTTATGTTGCCAAGTATGTCCAAAAAACACACACGGACAACAGACAGTAAACTAACAGAGAACACTTTTGAGACATAAAGACATTGAGAAAAACAGTCACTGAGCAATAAAGGGTTGCTAGTTATCTGGTAATAAAATTATTATAATTTTTTTTTTGACAATTGTGCAAAAAGATGCATAGTCCTCAAGCACTTAGATCAGTTTGAATGACCAATATAGCAAGAGTCCGGTGCAATGACCATTGTGCAAAGGGCGCCGAGACTTCAAGGAATGTATGCAGTTTAAAGTGACTAGTAGTGCGATAGTCTGGGACAATGTCGATTGTCCAAATGTTGCAGATACTCCTCAGTCAGTGTGCAAGTGGTGCAGATGCTACTCTGGCATGAATGGCCTGTATTGGTCAACAACAGATATGCAAATAGTCCAGCGTGGCGAGACTACCACAGTGAGTGCACGAGTAATGTATAATTGGCCTGACAGAAATGTGACAACAAACGCAAGACAAAAAAATTGGCAGCATTTTGCAATGGAATTGTAAGTTAGCTGTTTAAGAACTTGATGGCAAGAGGGTTTTAGTTTGCATGGGTTTTAGTTTGCATGGATCGGTAGCACCTACCTGAGGGAAGGAGCTGGAAGAGGTGGTGACCAGGATATGGAGGGTCCAAGAGGGTTTTGCACACGCTTGTTTTAGTTTTGGCAGCGTGCAAGTCCTCAAGGGTGGGTAGGGGGGTACCGAAAATCTTTTCAGCAGTTTTGATTGTGCGTTGCAGTCGGAGTTTGTCCTTTTTTGTAGCAGCACCAAACTAGACTGTGATGGAAGAACACAGGACTGATTCGATGACCGCTGTGTAGAACTGCTCTACTTTATCTATCTATCTATCTATCTATCTATCTATCTATCTATCTATCTATCTATCTATCTATCTACCTATCTACCTACCTACCAACCAAACTTCATGATGAGTACACAAATGTGTTGGTTTGTAAGTGTCAGCCCCCTCAGAGGGCCAATATGTCTGTGAAACAGTATAATTGTTTAATTGGCTTAACATATTACTGCATATACACAACAAAATCTTGGATAATTAATTTTGAAACCAAACAGTCCAGGATAATAGTCTTTTGAACTATTATGATAGTGTCGTAGGATTGAAAACGCCTAATCAAAACTTTCATTTAAAACAGACACCCCCTTCATTTTTGGGATGATTTACCAATGTTTTTATTCTTATGAGTTTATACACTACCAAACCAGCAGATGGTGCTGTAAGTGACGCTGTGAACTAGAGGGGTATGCGCAGGCGCAGCTTCAGAAGTAAACGCTGTGGCTAAATGATTGAAGGTCCCCTCTTGTTTGTTCTAAGGTGGATTTTTTCGCCAGTGGTTCTGAGCCGATGGTCCCCTGGGAGAAGACCGGTTTCCCTTGGTCAGAAATAAATGAAAACTTCGAGACACCGTGGCTTGTGGGCTAATTAGATTTATTCAACAAGCCTTAGTGTCATAGCAGCTGCTTACAAAGTGAGAACAAGGAAAAAAGCCCCTGAAACTCCTGGACGCCAGTTTATAAAGGTTTAATTATCTGGGTGTGGAATTGACCCAGCCCCTGGGTTTAACCGGACTGTGGATGCTCCCCAGGACCATATTTGGAGTGTTCTGCTGGCCACAAGGCGGCAGCCGAACAGATGGTACACTTATCTCTTGAATAACATAACACATCTAAGTAATGAGAACAGCACTCATCCCTTAAACATTCAAGGACGCCTTCCATACATCTTTGAAAGGCTGCTGGGGTGTTGGTAAGGCCAAATGGGAGACGGTTCCACTCACTATATCTTAGGCAGTAAAGTCAATGCATAAATCCTGAAAGCTAACAAAGAGACTGATATACGGTAGATATCATAAGTCTACTCAAAGAAGCTTTAAGTGTCAAGGAGAGTACAACTGAAGCTTTAGCATCTGCAGTCGAATTTTTTACCCCAGCTGATAACTTTCTTGAACGTAGTGTAAAAACTCATAAAAAGGGAGTGATGTTAGCTGCCGGTCAAATCTGTGAGATTAGGTGCAGAGTAAGAGAGTGGCCAGGGAGAGGTGCAATGCTATTTCAGCCAAGTGTAAAAGACAACTTCCCTGATGGTTTAGAGTTGTTCCCTGCATTAGTAGATGTTCCTAAAGGTTCATCAAAATTTCCAGTACAGAACACTACTAAACATGATATTTTTATTTCAAAGAGAACTGGTTTGGAAACATTGGAGGAAGTAGCTCAAGTGATACCAGTTTACTGTGTTTCGGACATGTCAGAGCAGCAAACTTTGGTAAACACATGTTCTGTCAACATGTTCATGAAAATAGTGACCAATGCCAAACCTTAAATGACACTAACAAAAATGGCATCCACCTGTTGATTTGTCACATCTGAAAGGGGATCAGCAAAAGACTGTAAGAGACATGTTGTTTGAAGAGTCGGATGTTTTTGCAAAAAGGGACTCAGATATCGACTGTACCCCAGGTCTGGAACTCAAAATCAATCTCACCAACAATGTACCAGTTCAAAAATCCTACAACTCCATTCCAAAACCCTTGTATAAGGAAGAGAAAGAATATGTCCAAAAGCTCCTTGATCACGGCTGGACTAGGAAATCCACTTCACCGTACTACTCACAGTGGTCTGTGAGAGAAAAAAAGGACATGACATTACGGTTGGGTGTTGACTTTCGGGCGTTAAACTGCAAAACTATCCCTGATCGTCATCCACTCCTACGCATTCAAGACCTGCTGGATAACTATCACCAAGGCTTCGTCAATGAGGACTCTAAACACCCAAATTCCTTTAGCACACCTTCGGGATTATATGAGTGGAACCGTCTCCCATTTGGCCTTACCAACATGCCAGCAGCCTTTCAAAGATGTATGGAAGGCGTCCTTGAAGGTTTAAGGGATGAGTGCTGTTCTCATTACTTAGATGTGTTATGTTATTCAAATAATTTCACTGACCATGTAAATGACTTATCATGTGGTCTACAGAAACTCAGGGGACATGGTGTTAACCACCAGTGTGGTCGGTAACACTGTTTTTGTTTTTGTGTTTTTCGTCCGTTTTTGGAGACCTTACACGACTCACTTACACAAGGGGAGACTTGCTAACCATCAAGGATGCTACTCCGGATTTTCTGTCACCAACTTTCGCAAATCCGCTCACTTTTTTCCCCGAGTTACTTACCGGGGCGGCGTCCACGGTTTTCGGCGCATGAAGACGGAAACGGCGCCACAGAGGGAAGCGTGCCGGCATTCAGGTGAAACTCCGCAAGAGAGGACACAGATTGGCATTCCCGTCGATCCACCTCGCGAATGTATGCTCCCTACCCAACAAAATGGACGAGATTCATCTTCTGTTAAAGACCAGTAAAGACTTCGGCCGTACCGCCGCCATGTGCTTCACGGAGACCTGGCTTTGCGACGGTGTACCCGATGGCTCCGTCATGCTTCACGGTTTCCATATTCATCGAGCGGACCGCGACATGGAATCATGGGGGAAAACAAAGGGCGGCGGGACATGCTTCTATATCAACGAAAAATGGTGTACGGACGTCACGGAGCTCAGCACACACTGCAGCCCGCATTTGGAGTCGCTGTTTTTGAACTGTAAGCCATTCTACTCGCCGCGTGGGTTCGCATCATTCATTCTCGCTGGCGCCTATATTCTGCCTCAAGCTAACACGAACACCGCACTGCTAACGCTCACCGAAGAAATCAACGAAATTGAAAAAAACACCCGGTCTCACCCCTCATTATTCTCGGGGACTTTAACAAAGCTCATCTCAACCACAAACTCCCTAAATACAAGCAGCACATCGACTGCCCTACCAGGGAAAATAACATTTTCGACCACTGCTACACTACGCTAAAAAACGCATACCGTGCTATACCTCGTGCCGCCCTGGGCTCGTCTGATCACTGCTTAATTCACCTAATACCGACGATGGACCGATGAAGCAAAGATGGAACTTCAAAGCTGCTTAGACTGCACAGACTGGAGTGTCTTTGAAAATTCAGCTGGCGGCCTGGATGAATATACGGACACTGTCACATCCTATATCAGTTTCTGTGAAGATGTGTGTGTACCAACAAAATCATTTCGCACATTCAACAACAACAAGCCGTGGTTCACTGCTAAACTTAAGCAGCTTCGCCAAGCTAAGGAGGACGCATATCAGAGCGGGGACAGGGCCCTGTATAATCGAGCTAGAAACCAACTGACTAAAGAAATTAACATTGCAAAGAGGAACTATGCAGCAAAGTTGGAAAAACAGTTTAGCGCTAACGACTCTAAATCAGTCTGGCATGCATTCCAATCGCTGACTAATTACAAGTCCCCCCAAGCTGAGAACAATAGCACACTAGCCAACGACTTGAATACCTTCTACTGCAGATTTGAAAAGGACAGTTTCACACCACACACCCACCCGGCCGCACCCCCGACCACAATCACACCTCTGACTTCTGCGTTAACCATCCATGAACAGGATGTGAGACGCATCTTCAAACAACAAAAGATAAACAAAGCGGCAGGCCAGACCATGTGTCCCCATCCTGCCTCAAAGTCTGCGGGGACCAGCTCGCTCCAGTCTTCACACAGATCTTCAATAGATCTCTGGAACTGTGCGAAGTACCATCCTGTTTCAAACACTCCACCATAATTCCAGTCCCCAAGAAACCTGCAATCTCATGTCTAAATGACTACAGGCCTGTCGCTTTGACGTTTGTGGTCATGAAGTCCTTTGAACGTCTCGTGCTGGACCACCTCAAAAGTGTCATAGGTTCCCTGCTGGACCCCCTGCAGTTTGCCTACCGAGCGAACAGGTCTGCGGATGATGCAGTCAACATGGGACTGCACTTCATCCTAGAACACCTCAACAGTGCAGGGACCTACGCGAGGATCCTGTTCGTGGACTTCAGCTCACCGTTCAACACCATCATCCCTGAACTCCTTTCATCCAAGCTTCTCCAGCTCAGCGTCTCACCTGCCATCTGCCAGTGGATTTACAGCTTTCTGACGGGCAGGACACAGCAGGTCAGGCTGGGTGAGGCCACCTCATCCACACGCAGCATCATCACTGGGGCGCCCCAAGGTTGTGTCCTCTCTCTGCTGCTCTTCTTTCTCTACACGAACGACTGCACCTCAGCGCACCCGACTGTCAAAATCCTGAAGTTTGCAGATGACACCACAGTCATCAGCCTCATCAAGGACGGTGACGAGTCTGCATATCGACAGGAACCGGAGCGGCTGGAGCTGTGGTGCGGCCGACACAACCTGGAGCTGCATACGCTCAAGACTGTAGAGATGATCGTGGACTTCAGGGGGCATACTTCGCCACAGCTGCCCCTCACGTTGTCCAGCTGCCTTGTGTCAACCGTCGAGACCATCAAGTTCCTGGGAATTACAGTCTCTCAGGACCTGAAGTGGGTGACCAACATCAACTCCGTCCTCAAAAAGGCCCAGCAGAGGATGTACTTCCTGCGGCTTCTGAGAAAGCACGGCCTGCCACCGGAGCTGCTGAGACAGTTCTACACAGAGGTCATCGAATCAGTCCTGTGTTCTTCCATCACATTCTGGTTTGGTGCTGCTACAAAAAAGGACAAACTCCGACTGCAACGGACAATCAAAACTGCTGAAAGGATTGTCGGTACCCACCTACCCACCATTGAGGACTTGCACGCTGCCAGAACTAAGACAAGGGCGTGCAAAATCCTCTCGGAGCCTCCGCACCCGGGTCACCAGCTCTTCCAGCTCCTTCCCTCAGGTAGGCGCTACCGATCAATGCAAACTAGAACTAGCAGACATTCCAACAGCTTCTTCCCTCTTGCGATCAACTTCTTAAACACATAACCTACAATTCCATTACAACATGCTGGCAATTTTTTGACTTGAGTTCGTTGTCACATTTCTGTGGAGCCAATTATACATTACTCGTGCACTCACTGTAGTTGTCTCGCCGTACTGCACTATTTGCATATACTACAACATTTGCACAACCAACATTGTCCCACATTATCACACTACTCGTCACTTTAAACCACATAGACTCCTTGAAGTCTCGGCGCCCTTTGCACAATGGTCATTGCACCGGACTATTGCAATATTAGTCATTCGAACTGCTCCAAGTGCTAGAGGACTCTGCATCTTTTTGCACAATTGTCAAAAAAAAAAAACTTTAAAAAAAAATAATAATTACCAGATAACTAGCAACCCTTTACTGCTCAGTGACTCTTTTTTTTTTGTCAATGTCTTTCTGTCTCCAAAGTGTTCTCTGTCAATTGACTGTCTGTTGTCGTACTAGAGCGGCTCCAACTACCGGAGACAAATTCCTTGTGTGTTTTTGGACATACTTGGCAAATAAAGATGATTCTGTTTCTGATTCTGATTCTGATGTGAAGTTTTTAAGAAAATGAAGGTATACAGATAGAGCCTAAAGACCCAGAAGCTGTTAACCAGCTCGGAGACAGAAAACCAAAGAATGTTGGAGAAGAGCTCTCCTTGGCTTCCTCGGTTCTTCTCTAGGCTAACGAGACCACTTTTTAAGCTTGTTGAGAGTCTCAGTGAGTTAGATAGACCCACTAAAAACCCATCAAACAACTCTAAGCAGAAAAGTAACAGTGGTCAGCTTCATTCCAAAACCCCTGTTTACTGAACACAGTGAAGTTGTGTCACGTTTTGTTGACATATTAACTTGTCCACCTATTTTGAAACAGCAGACCTGACAGTACCCCCCTTCCCACGGGCGCCACTCGGTGTACAAGCCAAGCACCCGGGGTGGGGGCGATGGAATTCACCGACCAATGACTTGCTCAGGATCAGCCGCGCAGGGACCCAACTTCGCTCCTCCGTACTGTAGCCCTTCCAGGATCCATGAGTCTGTTCACGGCCCAAGTGGGATGTCCCCAACGACCAGGGAAGGAGGAGGGGGCAGCACGGGGGGGGGGGGGGGGGGGGGGGGGGGGCAGAGGACTGGAAGAAACCGGCTCTTATCTGCGAAACAGGGAAGTTGGGGTGAACGCGGAGAGTGGCAGGGAGGTTAAGGTGTGCTGCACATAGGTTTACCACAGCCACAATCTCATAGGGGCCAACAAAGCGGTGATTCAACTTTGAGCAGTAGATTCTTTGTACTGACCAACAGTGTAAGCAGGCGCAGGGATGAGGTGACGGTTGGCATGTACCTGAGACTTGGCAGAGGACCGGAAAAGGGCGGCATGGGCTTGTTTCCAGACCTTGGAGCACCGGCGCATGTGGGCCTGCACCGAAGGAACTGCAAGCTCATCCTCTTGCGACGGGAACAGTGGTGGTTGGTAGCCTGAAAAGGGGACTAGGCAGTGAATTATGGGCATACTCAACCCAGGTAAGATGAGTGCTAGACAAAGCAGAATGGGACTGCTACATGCAACGGAGCGGCGTCTCCAGCTGTTGGTTGGTGTGCTCACATTGCCCGTTGGTCTGAGGATGGTAACCAGAGGATAGACTAACACCAATACCAAGCGCTGTGCAAAACGCTCTCCAAACCTGCGAGGTGAATTGGGGGCCCCTGTCAGAGACTATGTCAGAAGGGATGCCATGCAGGCATCAACAGGTCGGTGGTCTCTTTGGCAGATGGGAGCTTGGCAAGTGTGCTGCTTTAAAAAAAACTGTCTGCCACAGTGAGAATGACGGTGTTTCCATTTGACGGGGGAAGCCCAGAAACAAAGTCCAGGGCGATGTGCGACCAAGGGCATCTGGGAATGGGAAGCGGATGAAGTAGACTAGAGCTTGGTTTAGATGTCTTATTTTGAGCACATACCGTGCATGCAGAGACAAGGGACCAGGTGTCGTCTTCCATGGAAGGCCACCAGAAGCGTTGACGGAGGAAGGCCAACGTTCTGCGGATCTCAGGGTGACAGGTAAGTCGTGATGAATGGGCCAACTGTAGCACCTGGGTCCGGACAGAATCAGGGACACGCAAGGAGTTCCAGGGACCCCCACCAGGATCTGATTGCTCTTCTTAGGCCTCCTTTACCAGTGCTTCTATTTCTAGTGTGATTGAGCCCAGAAAGCAATGGGGAGAAAAGATGAGTTCAGGATCGTCTTTGATAATCTCTGAGGTGAACTGGCGGGACAGGGCATCAGGCTTGGTTTTCTGGGCCCCTGGGCGGTAGGACAAGGTGAATGTGTCAAAAACAACGCCCACCTGGTTTGATAGGAGCTCAGCCTCTTGGCAGAGTGGAGATACTCCAAATTTTTGTGGTCGGTCCACACGATGAATGGGTGTTCGGCGCCTTCCAGGAAATTCTGCCATTCCTCCAACGCCATCAGAGTTCCCTGTCTCCAATCCTATAATTTTTTTCCGCCTGAGACAACCTGCGAGAAAAGAAGGCGCAAAGGTGGACCTTACCATCATCTAAGGATCACTGAGAGAGCACCATGCCAACCCCCGACACCGATGTGTCGACCTCAACAATGAACTGCCTATGTGGATCCGGATGGACGAGGATAGGAGCTGAGGAAAACAAGTTTCTTTTGCTCACAGAAGGCCAGGTCAGCCTTCTCAGACTAATGGAAGGATGTTAAGGTTGACGTGAGGGCAGTGAAGGGTGCTGTAATCCAACTGTAATTCCAAGTGAACCATCGATAGAAATTGGCAAAGCCAAGGAACTGTTACAGTTCCTTTCGTGTCGTAATTTGTTTAGGGGGAAAAAAAGGGAATTGCGAACTTCCAATTGCACGCTTCACTCACTCACCATGTTTTCTTTTCACTTATCTTTTTCTTTTGTACTTCTTTTTCCCTTCTTTATGCCCCCCCCCCCTGCTGCCCCACTTCCCGAATGCTCACTCCCCTGCACTCATTGACATGGGTCATTTCCCTTGTTTTCTTTTTACTTATCTTTCTCTTTGGTACTTCTTTTTCCCTTCTTTATGGCCGGTTAGGGTTAGATGATAGGAGCTGAGAAAAAAAAGTTTATTTTGCTCATAAAAGGTCAGGTCAGCCTTCTCAGACTAATGGAAGGATGCTAAGGTTGACGTGAGGGCAGTGAGGGGTGCTGTAACCCGACTGTAGTTCCGAGTGAACCGTCGATAGAAGTTGGCAAAGCCAAGGAACCGTTGCAGCTCCTTTCGTGTGGATGGCATTGGCCATTCGGTGACTGTGGCTTCCTTGGCTGGGTCCATCTGAAGCTGCCGTTCAGCAATGACATAACCCAGACAGGTGGTCTTTGAAACATGGAAAAATAAAAAAATAAATAAAAGAATGTACCGCCATTACCAGATAACTAGCAACTCTTTATTGCTCAGTGACTGTTTTTATCAATGTCTTTATGTCTCAAAAGTGTTCTCTGTCAATTGACTGTCTGTTGTCGTACGAGAGCGGCTCCAATTACCGGAGACAAATTCCTTGTGTTTTTTGGACATACTTGGCAAATAAAGATAATTCTGATTCTGATGTTTTTCTGCTTTGACGAAGATCTTGTTCTCAAGGAGTCTCTGAAGCACTTGGCGAACATGTCGCATGTGATCTGCGCTAGAACAGGAGAAAATCAGGATGTAATCCAGGTACACAAAAACAAATTTTCAATTTATGTCACGCAGGATGTCATTGACTAGTGCCTGGAAGACAGCAGAGGCATTGGTTAAGCCGAAAGGCATGATGAAGTACTTGTAGTGGGCTCTAGGGGTGTTAAATGCTGTCTTCCACTCGTCTCCCTCCCGAATGCGGACAAGGTGGTAGGCTTGGCGGAGATCCAACTTGGAGAAAATTGTTGCCGCGTGAAGGGGGTAAAAGGCAGAGTCAATCAGGGGCAAAGGGTACTTGTTCTTGATGGTGATGTTAAGGCCACGATAGTCCACACATGGACGGAGAATTGACTATACTTTCTCACAAATAACTAAATTGCTCAAAACAGCACTTCCAAAATACATCCAATCATAATTAGCAATAATGCTCCAATTTCTCTCTGCCTCAGACTTGAATAAAACATGATACCTTCTCCAACCTGGCGATTTAATACTTCTCTACTGAAAGATACAGAGTTCGATATAGTTGTAAGAAAGGAATGGGAAGATTTTCTAGATATGAATGATTCCACAACTGTATCCCCATCCTTACTTTGGGAAACAAGGAAAGCTGTAATTAGAGGCAAAATCATTTCATACTCTTCCTACAAGAAAAAAAGAAGAACACAAATTTGAAATTGAATTGGAGATAAAAATCAAATAACTCACAGAGGAGTATGCAATGTATCTGACATACCAAGTTAGGAACCAACTTTATAATGCTAAACAACAACTAGATTTAATATTATCAAAAAGAAAGGAGTTCCTACCACAACAGCTAAGATACACTAATTTCGAGCACAATAATAAATCGGGAAAAGTTTTTAGAAGCCCCATTAACCCTTGCAGAGTTACATAAGGCCTGAAACGAATATTTTTTTTTCAGAATGGTGATAGAGATAAAAGATAAAGGCTTATTTAGAAGCCATATGAATATAGCCGCAATACAGCCCGTTTGGACATGTTAGTTGTTAGGACAAAAGGACCTTGCTATATGATGTTTTTGTACTGTGTGTAACCTGACTTGAGACATTGGTACAAGATGCCAGAGTCATCTTTTAAAGCAGGGAAGAGTGTAGTTGGATTGAAAATGCCAAAACAAAAGTTTCATTTAAAACAGGCACATCCTTAATTTTTTGGGTGATTTAACAACGTTTTTATTCTTATGAGTTTATACACTACCACACCAGCAGAGGGTGCTGTAAGTGCAGCTGTTGACTGTAGGGGTATGCGCAGGCGCAGCTTCAGAGGTAAACGCTGTGGCCGACTGATTAACGTCTCCTCTTGTTTGTACGCAGTCTGTCCACCCAAGTTTATTGGCAACACAGGGAAGACTATCCGTGTGCCACTTGTTGCCGCTCAGCTTCCCCTAGCGCTGGCGCCGGTAACAATAGCACCACAATTTTTTACATATCTAAGAAGTCACCCAATTTTTGTTGGTACTGTTTTTAGTGTTTTAAAACGATAGAGATATTATATGGTCTTAATGCATACTGGAACAGTAGCCATCCAAGCCACTCCTTCAGATGCTGACATGATAAGATCTTTGTTTTCCAGCCGTGGCCCAATGGTTAAGATCATTGCCTGCCACTGTGGGGGACCTAGGTTCCAGACACTGACTGGACCATCTGCCAACATCCCCCGGACTCACGGCTGTGGTGTCCTTGAGCAAGACACTTCTTCATTTCCTTTCGGCTTGTCCCTTTAGGGGTCGCCACAGCGCGTCATCTTTTTCCTTGTAAGCTCCTGCATCCTCCTCTCGAACACCAACTACCCTCATGTCTTCCCTCACGACATACATCAACCTTCTCTTTGGTTTTCCTCTCGATCTCTTGCCTGGCAACTCCATCCTCATCATCCTTCTACCAATATACTCACGATTTCTCCTCTGGACGTGACCAAACCTTCGAAGTCTGCTCTCTCTAACTTTGTCTCCAAAACATCGAACCTTGGCTGTCCCTCTTATGAGCTCATTTCTAATTTTATCCAACCTGGTCACTCCGAGAGCGAACCTCAACATCTTCATTTCCGCCACCTCTAGCTCTGCTTCCTGTTGTCTCTTCAGTGCCACTGTCTCTAATCCGTACATCATGGCTGGCCTCACCACTGTTTTATAAACTTTGCCCTTCATCCTAGCAGAGACTCTTCTGTCACATAACACACCTGACACCTTCCTCCACCCATTCCAACCTGCTTGGACCCGTTTCTTCACTTCCTGACCACACTCACCATTGCACTGGAGGGTTGACCCCAAGTATTTAAAGTCCTCCACCCTTGCTATCTCTTCTCCTTGTAGCCTCACTCTTCCCCCACCACCCGTCTCATTCATGCACATATATTCTGTCTTACTTCTGCTAATCGTCATTCCTCTGCTTTCCAGTGCATGCCTCCATCTTTCTAACTGTTCCTCCACCTGCTCCCTGCTTTCACTGCAGATCACAATGTCATCTGCAAACATCATGGTACACAGGGATTCCAGTCTAACCAACAAATTTCGTGTACGTGCAGTTACCAGTATACCCACTCAACACTCTCTCTCTCTCTCTCTCGCTCGATCGTACGTGACGTCACTCGGGAAACAACTTTTGGGTTTATTAACCGTGACAAATGTAGCAACACTGATAAATGCTGGTGTGCAGGTCTTCGTCTAAGCCCTTCTCTTGGAAATTGAATATCCTAGTTCTCATGCGGCGGCACGGTGGACGACTGGTTAGAGCGTCAGCCTCACAGTTCTGAGGTGCAGGGTTCAATCCCCGTCCCCGCCTGTGTGGAGTTTGCATGTTCTCCCCGTGCCTGCGTGGGTTTTCTCCGGGCACTCCGGTTTCCTCCCACATCCCAAAAACATGCATTAATTGGAGACTCTAAATTGCCCGTAGGCATGACTGTGAGTGCGAATGGTTGTTAGTTTCTATGTGCCCTGCGATTGGCTGGCAACCGGTTCAGGGTGTACCCCGCCTCCTGCCCGATGATAGCTGGCATAGGCTCCAGCACTCCCGCGACCCGAGTGAGGAGAAGCGGCTCAGAAAATGGATGGATTGATGGATAGTTCTCATGCATGTGCAAAACCAAGGGCTAAAACCACGGAGAAGGGTTAAGGGATAGAACTGGGATTAGGCCTAATTATCGGCTGCCTGGCGGTTAAAAATACTTTTATTTTTTCCATCCATCCATCCATTTGCTGAGCCGCTTATCCTCACAAGGGTCGCGGGAGTGCTGGAGCCTATGCCAGCTATCATCGGGCAGGAGGCGGGGTACACCCTGAACCGGTTCCCAGCCAATCGCAGGGCACATATAAACAAACAACCATTTGCACTCACATTCACACCTACGGGCAATTTAGAGTTGTCAGTTAACCTCGCATGCATGTTTTTGGGATGTGGGAGGAAACCGGAGTACCCGGAGAAAACCAATGCAGGCACAGGGAGAACATGCAAACTCCACACAGGCAGGACCGGGGATTGAACCTCAGTCCTCAGAACTGTGAGGCAGACGCTCTAACCGTGCCGCCACTTTTATTTTTTATATATTTTTAATGTTCTGTACTGATACAACACGATTTGGCGTTGACAAAAAAAATTCAACCTCATGAAATCGGTTGAGGCACGGTGGCCGACTGGTTAGAGCGTCAGCCTCACAGTTCTGAGGACCCGGGTTCAATCCCCGGCCCCTCCTGTGTGGAGTTTGCATGTTCTCCCCGTGTCTGCGTGGGTTTTCTCCGGGCACTCCGGTTTCCTCCCACATCCCAAAAACATGCATGAATTGGAGACTCTAAATTGCCCGTAGGCATGACTGTGAGTGCGAATGGTTGTTTGTTCCTATGTGCCCTGCGATTGGCTGGCAACCAGTTCAGGGTGTACCCCGCCTCCTGCCCGATGACAGCTGGGATAGGCTCCAGCACGCCCGCGACCCTAGTGAGGAGAAGCGGCTCAGAAAATGGATGGATGAAATCGGTTGATAAATAAGCAAGTTACGACCTAATTGTATTTTATTTATTTATTTATTTATTTATTTATGTTTTACAACGGCGGCACGGTGGACGACTGGTTAGAGCATCAGCCTCACAGTTCTGAGGACCCGGGTTCATTCCTCTGCCCCACCTGTGTGGAGTTTGCATGTTCTCCCCGTGCCTGCGTGGGTTTTCTCTGGGCACTCCGGTTTCCTACCACATCCCAAAAACATGCATTAATTGGAGACTCTAAATTGCCCGTAGCTGTGACTGTGGGTGCGAAGGGTTGTTTGTTTGTATGTGCCCTGCGATTGGCTGGCAACCAGTTCAGGGTGTACCCCGCCTCCTGCCCGATGATAGCTGGGATAGGCTCCAGCACGCCCGCGACCCTAGTGAGGAGAAGCGGCTCAGAAAATGGATGGATGGATGGATGTTTTACAACTTAATTTCAATGTCCATGCATTGCTTTTGATGCAACGTCGACCCTGCCAACATGGCCACCACGGTAGGCACGTCAGTTACCCGGACAGTCTTATTAATATGACGCTATCAACGCTTCCGGTTTACTCACGTGATGAGTTGTCACGTGAGCACCGTCAGTGACCGTAAAGCTCGAAACATCAACACGATGGCAGCATTTTTACAATGGAGGAAATTTACATTTTTTGACAAAGAAACAGTCAAGGATCCTTTGGATAGTGGGAAAACATTTGTTCTTCCAAATGGAATATCGGCTTGCGACTCCGGACGTGGCCATATTGTTCTTGGGGATATCCTTTAGCTGTTAGCCTGCTCAGCTAATGTTATGCTTGGTTAGCTGTTTAATCGTAACTCGGCAGCGAAAATGAAACGAGTTGCGGTGCACCTTCCACGATGCATATTCATATCGCTATCAAAGCAAAGTGACAAGCCAAAGTTATTTCATATGTCGTACCAATTAGACAAAATCTGACCAAGTGGTGGACTTATTTGGGTGTGTCACCTTTCCTTTTCTACGCAGAAAAATCCTTCAGTAGCTCTTCACCCTAGACTAAATTTACAGAGCTGCTTGCCGAATGTTTCGTCTACATACAATGCTTTTGAACAGTTTTTCATGCAAAATACATACTGGGTTTATTATAATTGATCAGCATGTCATTATATAATACGGTGTGTTGGTATGATTTTTCTCCTTTTTCTCTATTTGTATGGCTACTGATGTGGAATAATTGGATTCTATGGGTCATTTCAATATAATTTGATCAATAACGGTAAAGACATGGTGCACTGAATTTCCTTTTGAAAATAAATTTTACAGATGAGTATTTGAATTATTGGCAATTGTTATCCATCAAAAGGTCATTAAAAAAAATTCGAAAATACTATTTCTTAAATTTTTAATACCAACATTTTTTTACTGTGAGTGGTCCAAAATAAAATTACATGATTTTAAACATGTTTTCTGAAGGATACATTTTGGGATGTATAGGATTTTGTTCCCTCTATTGCCTAATATACCTTTTCCATGACAATTAACACAAATGCATCTTAGTGTCTTGAGAGTTCCTTTTTTTGGGTTGTTTTACAAACTCTCCTTAACCCTTAATGCCACTTGAGAGCGCCTCCTTATGTTGTTGCAATACACCAGAGGGATCTGTGACCTGAGGCAAAACATTTTGCATTCATGCAATAGGAGACTGCAAAATGAATGGTGTTATTTCTGAGATATGAATGAATTTTTGTCAGAACTATTGCATGTCTTTCCCAATATTATGATTATATAAAGACAAGAGTAATGAGTATTTAGCATCAGATATTCACTTCATTCATACAAATCAGTCGCCTTTTGGCGAAATTCGCCGTTTTGAACTCATAATAGGCCATTTACGTAATTCGTATCGATCTGATGAGTTTTTCTGCGGAGTGTCGCCGTAGGCTGTTTTGTACTCCTAGAACACTGACAGCTAGATCCATTCCACACATCCACCATCCACACACAGATGTAATTGTGAATATTACTCCGTGGCGGACTAATGTGCGAGCGCGTTGGCCTGAGGTTCCGCCTATGTTCTCTGGACCTGCTTTGGACAGGAGTTGACGAGACCAGAAAAAAACACTTCTGCCGCTTCTACTGTTAAGTAAGTAACAGTACTTTTATTCCGTTACAATGATCTAAATGTTGCTCGCTACTTTTATTTATCAATTATTGCTTATTTATCAACTATTACGTGCGCGAGACTACGACTTCCGCATTGGGCGCTGTTTGCGTCATCCAATTTAAGCGCTAGTGACGTTTAAGTCAAGTTCACCAATCAAACGACACAAGAAAGTCACATGACCACACACTACGTCTTCCATTGGGCTTCCCGGGCATAGGTATTAACACGAGAAAAGCCAGCATGTTGGGAAGGTCATCGTTACCATGAAGGCAAAGGCGGGCTACTCTTGTTCACATTTTGATGAACAAAAACAACAGCTTTCATGTATTGTAGTATTTGTCTGGCACTTTCTGCCCAAACGTGAATTATTTAATTAGTTTACAGATGTTAATGTTAAATGTTTTAAGCGACAGAGCGATGTTAGGGATTATGTCACAACACAGAATGAACTAACTTAAAATTCTGAAATGCCCAATAAAAACAGAAAAACATTGTACTTGATATTTTCCTGGAGGATGCATTTAGGATTAGCCTTTGAAGTTGGTGAAGTGAAACAGACAATGATTTTAGTCAATTATTTTCCAGAATGTCAATGCTGAAAGAGGAGGATGCTATTTATGTGGCACACCTTGAAGCAGGCGTCAGGTGCAGGTGGAGATGGGCCTGGCTCAAGTTGGAGGCCATAACAAAAAAGCAAAGAAATTAGGCAAATTTAATTTTAATCTTAAATTTGTACATCAACATGTACTTGAGCGGTGTATATTTTTCTGCGTGAAGAATTTGTTTATTTTGCTTTATTGTACTCTTCAGAATCTTCCAGATTGCTTAATTAATGTAAAAATGAAAAAAAATTATTTGGGGAGGCCGGGGGGATCCCCCCAGACCCCCCCCTTACATTTTTTTTTTTTTTTTTGGTGCTCACCTTTGTCATGCCTTTGGTGTTTGCATGTCTGGCACTTGTATCTGTGCAGAGTTTGAAGGGCAGCACAACTCGCATGATTTTTATGACGCTGTTTACGTCTTGACCGCTTTAAAGAGAGTGTACATCAATGGGCCACCACCATTTGCTCTGTCAATCCAGATTACCTTTACTATGAATGCCTAACAACGCACAGAGCGACGTGGCTGAACCTGACTGAACTGTCGCGCAGTGTGTGTGGTTTTGCAACTGTTTTCATGAATGACCAGTCAGTCTGCCACTGGTTTTGATGCCATTCATAATTTGAATCACTGTCGCAACGTCGCAGTTTACAGCTGATCCAAATTCACATACGCTTTCACTCACGCTGAAAATGCATTTCTGGGTTTGAGCCAAGCGAGACACGGAATGGCCGCTGCGCCGCCCCAAGCCATCCATCCATTTTCTGAGCCGCTTCTCCTCACTAGGGTCGCGGGCGTGCTGGAGCCTATCCCAGCTGTCATCGGGCAGGAGGCGGGGTACACCCTGAACTGGTTGCCAGCCAATCGCAGGGCACATAGGAACAAACAACCATTCGCACTCACAGTCATGCCTACGGGCAATTTAGAGTCTCCAATTCATGCATGTTTTTGGGATGTGGGAGGAAACCGGAGTGCCCGGAGAAAACCCACGCAGGCACGGGGAGAACATGCAAACTCCACACAGGCGGGGCTGGGGATTGAACCCGGGTCCTCAGAACTGTGAGGCTGATGCTCTAACCAGTCGTCCACCGTGCCGCCTGCCCCAAGCCATATATAGGGTATATAAAGCATCCAGTTTTGTTTTTTTCTTCAATACCTCACTATATTCATAAAGTATAATGAGCCTGTGGATGAAAAAGCGAAGCATGTGACTAAAATGCGAGAACGGTACGTACCTCGCTGGGTACATTCAAATGAATGGAGTTGACGAGAGTCCTTTAACATATACACACTCACATTTATTCTAGCCCACATTCTCTCTCTAGCAACCCGCTTCTTCATTAACTATTAATCTGTTTTTTTTTGTTTAAAAAAAATTGATAAAATACACTATACTGTATATACAGCGGCGGCACGGTGGACGACTGGTTAGAGCATCAGCCTCACAGTTCTGAGGACCCGGGTTCAATCCCCGGTACTGCCTGTGTGGAGTTTGCATGTTCTCCCCGTGCCTGAATGGGTTTTCTCCGGGCACTCCGGTTTCCTCCCACATCCCAAAAACATGCATTAATTGGAGGCTCTAAATTGCACGTAGGTGTGAATGTGAGTGGGAATGGTTGTTTGTTTGTATGTGCCCTGCGATTGGCTGGCAACCAGTTCAGGGTGTACCCCGCTTCCTGCCCGATGATAGCTGGGATAGGCTCCAGCACGCCCGCGACCCTAGTGAGGAGAAGCGGCTCAGAAAATGGATGGATGGATGTATATACAGCATCAAACGCCTATACAGTGTCGCTGTTCAGGGCGTCCATATAGCTAAGCACTCAATGTCCGAGTTGCATCGGCATCTCTTATTTTTATGCAATAGTCCGGTCCAATCGGGTTTGACCACATCGTGCAGTGTGCAGCAGGCATTACCCATCAATAACTTTTTAAAAATAGGACATTAAGCATAGTTTTTTCTGTACAGGAGACATTTATTTAAAACCAAGGCTGCATTAAAAAAAAATGCGACATTGGACTAGATTGTATGCAATTAACAAGATAACTAGGCATGGACTGCTTTTGTGTATTTTTTCCTTAGCCCATATTACATATAAGTGGCAACATCTGGCTTTTGATGCGGCTCTTGCAGCTGACAACCTTTCAGGCTTATAAATTACGAGTAATGCATATCTACCAACTGAAACAACACAGTATTCTTGTAACAGTGGGACAGGATGAACATGGAATCAACCCTCTAGTAAGTACCGACTTACTGTTTTCAACTGAGGCCTTTTGTTCTGAGTATTACAGCCAGGGCTGGACAACCACTAATTCTAATTGTTTCTCAGGTAAAGGTCTGGAACTTGGACAAAAGAGACAGTGGAAGTCCCCTCTGCACAAGAATTTTCCCTGCAATTCCAGGCAACAAACCAGCGGAGGTTTCTTGCCTGAGTGTACACGAGAACCTCAACTTTATGGCTATTGGTATGTGGGGAAGAAATGTTTCTTTGCTTTCTGGTGTTTCACTGTGAATCTCAGCGTTTCCTTGACGCAGGCTAAAAGGCATAGTGTGTCTCTTGACAGGCTTCACAGATGGCAGTGTGGTTCTGACCAAAGGTGACATAACTCGGGATCGTCACAGTAAAACTCTTATTCTGCATGAGGGAACCAGCCCAGTCACAGGCCTCGCCTTCCGTCAAGTTGCTAAGGTCATACATCTGTATGTTGCCACTCTTGAGAAAGTCCATGTAAGAGCTACCAGAATATATGAATACTGGGTTTAGTTGTGGTATTGTTTGTCAACCATGAAATACTGTTTATGACAATATTACTGCGACAGTAATTTCTCTATCCACCACCTTCTCTCCCTTGTTTAGTGCTACAGCCTGTCTGTCAAAGAGTATCCAAAAGTAGAGCTGGATACGCATGGGTGTGCTCTTCGCTGCTCATCCCTTACAGATCCCTCACAAGATTCTCAGTTTATTGTGGCTGGTGATGAATGTGTGTATCTGTATCAGCCTGACGAACGAGGTCCCTGCTTTGCCTTTGATGGAACCAAGCTTTTGGCCCGCTGGCATCGTGGATATCTTTTCTTAATTATTTGGAATACAAAGTAAGAACACTCACCATGAATACAGAGTCCCCCAGCAAGTAAGAATGCAAATGATATAAATGAAAGAATAATATTTAGTGCCATGATTAATTCCAAGCTTCCTGAAAAGGTTGGGTTTGTCTTCACGTACACTCTAAAGGGCATATTCTCCTGTGTGCTTGCGTCAGAAAACGGATACAGCTCCGCGCTTCTCTGGCTGCGCAGATTCTCCCCTCCACTTAAGTATGTCATATACAATCCCTTGTGCCACCTTGGAATGTGGGCGTTCACTGTTAAATTGGTACATGCGAATATTCTGCCGTCAACTTAAGTACTTTTCTTTCGCCGCACTCTTGGAGGCTGTCATATAGTGCCGCGTGAAAGTGAAACATTATATGACACTTGAAGTTTGGAGTCACAATATACGTCGTCGGGAGGATCGGCGCACCTTCAGGGCGCGCAAGCCAGGCGTGTAAAATACGGACCCTTTACAAAAAATTATAATATCATGGAAAAGTTTATTTATTTCAATAATTCCATTCAAAAAGTTAAATTTCCTAGATTATAGATTCAGGGCTCACAATTTAAACAATTTCAAGTATTTACAGTGGGTATGGGTATTTCAGAACCCCTTAAATTTTTCACTCTTTGTTATATTGCAGCCATCTGCTAAAATCATTTAAGTTCATCTTTTTCCCTCATTAATGTACACACAGCACCGCATATTGACAGAAAAAAATGAAATTGTTGAAATATTTGCAGATTTATTAAAAAAGAAAAACTCAAATATCACACAGCCATAAATAAGTATTCAGACCCTTTGCTGTGACACTCATATTTAATTGGTGCTGTCCATTTCTTCTGATCATCCTTGAGATGGTTATACACCTTCATTGGAGTCCAGCTGTGTTTGATTATACTGATTGGGCTTGATTAGGAAAGCCACACAGCTGTCTATATAAGACCTTACAGCTCACAGTGCATGTCAGAGCAAATGAGAATCATGAGGTCAAAGGAACTGCCTGAAGAGCTTAGAGACAGAATTGTGGCAAGGCACAGATCTGGCTAAGGTTAGAAAAAAATATTTATGCTGCACTTAAGGTTCCTAGAGCACAGTGGCCTCCTTAATCCTTAAATGGAAGACGTTTGGGACGACCAGAACCCCTCCTAGAGCTGGCCCTCCAGCCAAACTGAGCAAGAAGAGGGGGAGAAGAGCCCAAAGATCACTGTGGCTAAGCTCCAGAGATGCAGTCGGGAGATGGGAGAAGGTTCTAGAAAGTCAACCATCACTGCAGCCCTCCACCAGGCTTTATGGCAGAGTGGCCCGACGGAAGCCTCTCCTCAGTGCATGACACATGAAAGCCTGCATGGAGGTTTTTAAAAAAACACCTGAAGGACTCCAAGATGGTGAGAAAAAAGATTCTCTGGTCTGATGAGACCAAGATAGAAATTGTTGGCCTTAATTCTAAGTGGCATGTGTGGAGAAAACCAGGCACTGCTCATCACCTGTCCAATACAGTCCCAACAGTGAAGCATGGTGGTGGCAGCATCATGCTGTGGGGGTGTTTTTCAGCTGCAGGGGCAGGACGACTGGATGCAATCGAAGGAAAGGTGAATGCGGCCAAGTACAGGGATATCCTGGATGAAAACCTTCTCCAGAGTGCTCAGGACCTCAGACTGGGCCGAAAGTTCACCTTCCAACAAGACGACCCGAAGCACACAGCTAAAATAACGAAGGAGTGGCTTCAGAACAACTCTGTGACTGTTCTTGAATGGCCCAGCCAGAGCCCTGACGTAAACCGAATTGAGCATCTCTGGAGAGACCTGAAAATTGCTGTCCACCATCCAATCCGACAAAACTGGAGAGGATCTGCAAGGAGGAATGGCAGAGGATCCCCAAATCCAGGTGTGAAAAACTTGTTGCATCATTCCCCAAAAGACTCATGGCTGTATTAGCTCAAAAGGGTGCTTCTACTAAATACTGAACAAAGGGTCTGAATACTTATGACTGTGATATTTCATATTTTCTTTTTTAATAATTCAGAAAAAAATTTCAATAATTCATTTTTTTCCCCTCCCAATACGGGGTGCTCTGTGTACATCAATGAGGAAAAAATGAACTTAAATGATTCTAGCAAATGGCTGCAGTATAACAAAGAGTGAAAAATTAAGGGGGTCTGAATACTTTCCGTACCCACTGCATTTGTTTATTTTTACATAATTTGGGCAAAACCCACGAAATCAAGAATTCAAAAAATTTGAATACTGTGAAGAAATCAGCCCAAAATCTGTCAGGCCATAAATGTTTTAAACTGAGTGTCAGACACAAATCAACTACTAAACTCAAAGCACCTGCACAGGTTTCCCCAGGTGTCATTAAATTGCTTCAGTTTGGTTCAGCTGTTGTCAGTTAAGGTTCAATTTGAGGAAGACTGCAGAGTTGGCAACTGGCCAGAAGACCATCATTGCTACCCTCCATAGCATGGGTAAGCCACAAAAGTTCATAGCTAAGGAGGCTGGCTGTTCACAGAGTGCTGTGTCCAAGCATATCAATGGAAGGGCAAAATACGGCAGGAGAAGATGCAGCAGGAAAAGAGATGACCGTGGGTTTCAGTGGATTATCAAACAGAGAAGATTAAATAATCTAGCAGCAATCCAGAAAGAGTGGAATGATGCGGGAATCACAGGTTCAAAAACCACCACATTCAGACGCATCCGGTAGATGGGCTCCAACTGTCGGGTTCCTCGAGTCAAGCCACTTCTGAGCCTGAGCCAACGTACTGTAGGAAGCATCCCAACTGGGCCGAGGAGAAGTATGACTGGACTGTTGGCCAGTGGTCCAAGGTCCTCCTTTCCGATGAAAGTAAAGTGTGCCTTTCATTCGGGGTTCAAGGTTTTGGAGGAAGATGCAAGCTGCTTGAGGTCCAGTCATGATTTGGGGTGCAATGTCCAGTGCAGGTGTTGGTAAACTCTGCTTTCTTAAATCCAAGGTCACCGCAACAGTCTACCAGAATGTTTTAGAGGACTTCATGATTCCTTCTGCTGAAGATCTGTATGGAGATGCAGATTTCATCTTCCAGCAGGACCTGGCCCCTGCCCATCAAAACCCGGTTTGATGCCCATGCCATCACAGTGCTTGAATGGCACGGCAACTCGCCGGATCTAAACCCCATTGAGAATCTATGGGCTATTATCAAGAGGAAAATGAGGGTCACCAGACCCAAAAACAAAGAAAAATGACAGCAAGCATCAAGGAAATCTGGGCTTCCATAGCTCCCAGGCAATGCCACAGGCTGATTGCCTCATTGGCACGGCGCAGCAAGGCAGTGATTAAAGCAAAGGGGATTCCCAACCAAGTATTGAAGATGAACGTATTGTTTTGAAAGTATTAGTATTAGTAGTATTTTGATTAATTTCATGTGACCCTAA